>NC_143522.1:9536007-9691424 GCF_031878675.1 Megascapheus bottae
CAGCTGTCCTTGGCTTATAACACCCACATTCTATGTCAAACCAGCTTGGTTCCGGCTGCCTTCCTGGCCTGCTGCCGATTCTATATTCTCCAGATACTGTCTTCTGGTTGAACGTTCATCACACCAGCTGCATCTAGTTCTACTCTCCATTTCTCCCAGTCTGTCTCACCCTGTTACAGTTAATCTTTTCATATGAAACCACTGTGGATGTTTGCTGGTATGGAAACTGATGTGGTGTTGGAATTTTATCCTTGTTTACATCTTCCTTTGTGTTGGAAAGCTTGGGATCACTTCCAAAATCTCCACAGAGAGCTTTCCTGTCTCCTTTGGGAGAAACAAACAAAAAACTTGACAATACTTTGCCTGAGATAGAACTGCAAGTTAGTATTTTAACTGCAACACTGCACTATTCAATCTTTGCTCCTAGACACATATTTAAAAATAGGTTCATTCACATATTTCCATTTTAAGGTATTTTATTGAAACGGGGTGGTTTTGTGCTTGTGACAGAATAAGGTTGAGGGTAGTGTTCTACAGTGGTAGAACACCTTGAGGGACCTTGCAGATCCTTTAGAATTCTTGGAGGGTTTGTTTAAACAGAATGCTGGGTTCCTTGTCTTTCCCCATCCCATCAGTTCTTCTGCGGTAGTGCCTGAGGATTTGCATTTCTAACAAGCCACTCCCAGTATTGACCCCTAACTTCACTTTGAGATTGAGTCATAGCTCAACCTATGTAAACAGAAGCTGCCGATTAGTTCAAATGCTTGCCTGAATGGCTTGATGGAAACTGTTGAAAATAAACTTTGAAACTCATTTCTGCTGGGTGCTGATGGCTCATGCCTGTAATCCTAGCTGCTCAGGAGGCTGAGATCTGAGGATCGCGGTTCAAAGCCAAACCGGGCACTGAAGACCATGAGACTATCTCCAGTTAACCACCAGAAAACCGGAAATGGTGCTGTGGCTCAAGGGATAGGTGGTAGCCTTGAGCTGCAGAGCTCAGGGACAGCACTGAGGCCCAGAGATCAAGCCCCACGACCGACAGGAAAAAGAGATGGGGGTGGGGGGGAGATGCAGAAGTCCTTATTGTAAACTGAGGTGGAGCCACAACTCCTGTTTATATTGGCCCATTCATAAAAATGGCTACAAGTTACAGCATCTTAAAAAATAAAGTCACTGTCCTTTCATATCCTTGGAACGACTACTTGTTAACTTACGTCTCCCAATCTTAGGTGGGGCCCCCTTTCACACCCAGGTCGCTGCTGGCCCAACTCCACAGGCTGGACCTGGTTCCTGCTCGAATTGGACGCACTTGTGACTCTTCAGGGATGTCATCTGCCCCAGCTCATTCTTCCAGACATACAGTGACCATCTGGGATCTCGCCTTCCCCGGTGAACAGGTGTTTAACAAATATCACAGATAGGTCTGGATGCCTTTCTGGAGGTCTGTTGGTGTCTGAGTCAGAAAGACCCTGGTGAAGAGCGAGTCCATGAACTTGACAAATTGAAGGAATGGCCTTCACTGGACTAGGCCCAGGGTGGTGCGAGCCCGGGTGCGCTGCTGCCAGCCCGCCGGCAGGAGGCGCCTGCGTGCCGCAGCGAAGCGCGCACCCGAGGCCCCCCCGCCCCCCAAAAGCGCGCTCCCGCGGAGACCCGCTGAGGGGGGCGGAGGGAGAAGACCGGAGAGGTGGAGCCGGAGGGGGCGCGGCTTCCTCCGCGTCCCTCCCGGGCGCCGGGTCGCCCGCAACGCCCGGCTCAGGCTGGCAGCCAGCGGGGGTCGCGGCCGTAGCGGCGGCGGTGGCGGCGCTGGCGGGCGCGGGTTGCGCTCCGGCTCCGGGGTGTTAGGCTACAAGATGGCGGCGGCGTTCCGGAGGCCGGGTTCCTCCTCCTCCTCCTCGCGCTCCTCCGCCCCGCGGCTCACCGCCTCCTCCTCCTTCTCGGTCTCCTCCTCCTCCTCCTCCTCCTCCTCCTGCTGCAGCTCTAGCGACCGCCGCGGCGCCAGCCCGCTCTCCCGGCGCTCGGGAGGGGGCTAGGCTCCGGGCGGCGGCGGCGGCAGCGGCGGCGGCGGCGGCTCCGGACGACGAGGCCGCGCTGGGGCCGGGCCGGGGACGGCGGCGGGGGCGGCGGCGGCGGCGGCGGCGCCGCCGGGTGGGGATGGGGTCGCAGACGCTGCAGATCCTCCGGCAGGGGGTGTGGGCCGCGCTCAGCGGCGGCTGGTACTACGACCCGCACCAGGCCACCTTCGTGAACGCGCTGCACCTCTACCTGTGGCTCTTCCTGCTCGGCCTGCCCTTCACCCTCTACATGGTGAGTGTGCGCGCGCGTGTGGGGGGGGGGGCGGGAAGCGCCGTCCCCGGGTCCCCGGCCCCCGGCCCCCGCTCCCCCTCCTCCTGCGGCCCGTGCCTCCCCGGGAAAACCGCTGCCTCCTCCCCTCCCCAGGCCCTTGCAGCTCGGGGCAGCCTCTCTCAGCTCGTGGGATTTTGGGGGGTGGGGGGTTCAGCCCGAGCCCGGGGAGAAGCCGAGACGACCCGATCGTCCCGGGCTCCCTGGCAGCATTGGCGCCCCGGTCTCCGGGCGCCCTCGGGCGCTGCCTTCCCCGGGGCGCTCCTCGTCCCGCGGGGCCGAGGCTGTCCTGCGCTTCGCCCCGGGCGCGCGGAGCCCTGGAGTTGGAGAGGACACCCCCACCCGGGTGTCATCGGGGGTCGTCCTGACTTCTGGCTGGTGCTTGGGAACGCGGCTCGTCACCGTCACGCCTGGGGCGGGGGGGAAGAAATCATTGTTTTGATCCCCAGTGGTTTGTTGCTGGCTGCTGAGCTCCGTGGGCAGCGGCTCCGGTGTTTCCACGCCAGACCAGAGCAGGGGCGAGGGGGGAAGGGAGCGCAGGCGGGTACAGGGAAATCTGGCTGGCATTTCACGGATTTGTTTGGGTTGGGTCAAGGCCTTAGACTGATAGGCAAAAAGGGGAAGTTCTGCCTGTTGCTTACTCCGCGGTGCCCAGCCTCTCCGAAGGGCCTGTGTTTATAAAAGCTGTTTTCATGAAAAGTGAAACGCATTTTTTTTAAAGACCTGTGAGTTTATGCAGTGCCGCGTTTAGGAAAACTAGAGTGGAGAGAAATGGTACAGCTTTATGCAAACATTTTAAACTAGCCGGGACGGAAGACAGGATAGAAACAACATCTTTTATTGATTTTATCTTCGGAGCTAAAGAGTTGTGGGTTAGAAAAACCCCAGAAGGCCATAGATGAGGACACCCAATTCTTCCCTCAGTGACTAATTGACAGGAAGTATGCCTGCTTGGGGGAAAAATGTGATAAATTTCACATTCTTTAGTAGGTTCTAATTTTTCATTGAAATTGCTTTGAGGGGACTTAATGCTTGATCTTAAAAAAGAGCTATTAAAATTACTGATGGCTTTTTGTTAGAGGACTTGTTCAGTCTTTTATAATTTCAATTAATTCTGGCATAGGGAGTTCTGTTTGTACCACACTACCTTCCAGGAATATGACATCATTAACGAACAGGTTAATTACTTTGGGTGTACGAATCCTCAGGCTGTCACACAACTTGCAGAGCAGAATTCTCTTGTACAGAAGAGTTAGAGATTGAAAACCGAAAATAATCTTGAGATGTTAGGATTAGTCCCTGGGTTCCAGAGTGAAGGTTTTGTGTTAGTACCTGCAACTAACTGTGTTATCATAGTGTAAGCCTCTTTCTGTAATTAACAAATATTACTAATGGAAAATAAGAGCAAAGGGAAAACAATATGTTGTGTTTAGTTGCTCCACTTTGGGCGTGTTTATTCAGTCCTCAAATAATTCTCAAATATTTGAGTATCTGCTATGTACTGGACACTTCTGTTGGGTTCTAGGAGAAATTGTTTCTCTGATTTGTTTGAATTAATGGCAATGCCAATCTTCCCAAGTCTTTTAAAAGCTCCTCTTGAAGTTGGGTACTAGTGGCTCACTCTTGTAATCCTAGCTCCTCAAGAGGCTGAGATCTGAGGATCAGGCTTCAAAGCTAGCCCAGGCATGAATGTCCATAGACTCTTATCTTCAATTAATTGCCAAGAAGTTGGAAGTGGAGCTGTGGCTCAAGTGGTAGAGAAATAGTCTTGAGCAAAAAGCTAAGGGACAGTGTCCAAGCCCTGAGTTTAAGTCTGGAGCTAACAACACACACACACACACACACACACACACACACACACACACACACACACACACACACACACACACACACACACACACACACCCCCCCCCCCCCCCTTGATTCTTTTTCTGTTCACATCCAGTCCATTAGCAAATTTGAGGGTTCTGTGTTCAGAACCCTCTAACTAGAATCCAGCTATCAGCATGATTATCACAGTCTCTTGTTTTAAACCATCATTTTTTCTCTTCTGGATTTTTTCAGTATTCTGACTAGGTTCATGACTTCTGTTCTTTATTCTCCATGCAGAAGGCTGCATGGTTCTTTCAGATCATGCCACTTTACTGCTTTCAGAGCCTGCCTTCTCTTGTGTCTTATGTCCTTACCTTTTCCCCAGTTTTCCACCATACACACATTTACGAGCTTAATAATCTTCCCAAGGCCTTTGCACTTTTTCTTCCCTCTGTGATTCCTACCCAGGTGTCTGTGTAGTTTGCTCTGCCTATTTCAGATTTCTGGTAATGTGTGAGACTTTCTCTGATACTCTGTGTGAAATAGAAGCTTCCTGAACTCTCACCACACTTCATGGCCCTCTTATTCTTTTTTTAAAAGGTAGCACTTATCACTAGTGGATATGTACATAGATAAGTTTGTGTATATGTACTTACTGTTTGTATTATCTCATAGAATGTAAGTTCTATGGAATAGAGATTTCATTTGGCTCATTACTATATTTTCAGAACCTAGATCATTGCCAAGCATGTAGTAATTGGATGTTAAGTGAATGATTAGAAATGAACAAAACATAGCTTCTGCCACCAACTTAAAAGTCTAGCCTGGGGACATATAAACAATTGCAAACATTAGAACTCTTATAAAAGGGTGTATGATCCTGAGTTTGTAATGAGGGTGGATCCTAGTCTTGGAATGAGGGGAGGTATCTCTGCAAAAGAGGATTTGTAAACATTTGAAGTCTTTGAATTGGAAGAGGCTTAAGACTATTTGCCTAGGGTTTAAACTTTTTCCCTCCTTTCAATCAGGAGCTTTTGTTTATACTTTTAAAGGTGGAATTTATAGCTTCTACATTTCTAGAACTTCTGAGTGAAAATAGAAACGGATCCCTTTTTGACTTCTTTAAAGGTTTGTCTTTAGTTCTTGCCCCTTTTTATATTGTTGTAATTAACTATCTTGTATAAGATGTCACAGGTGAACTTTTTGAGTATGGGTGGTATTTTTTTGTTGGGTAGAAAGCAAACTGGAATTGGTGTTATCTTAATTTTAGAATCTTGGCCTTGTTACAAATTGTGTCCTTTTTGCAAAACACTTTGCCTTCCAACCTTCACTTATTCATTTTGAGATATTTCTTGAATATTTTACAAGAAAATACTTATGAAATAGAGAAATTATCCCCCTCAGTAAATGTCATTTGAAAGAATTGCTAATTAGAATGTTTCACCCTAATATTGTATACCTGGAGATTAAACCTAATCTCTTTGTATTTATTTTGAGTCAAGCCATTATCCAACATATTGTTTTCTCCTGTTAAGAGAGCTATCTAGAACATTTAAAATCCTCATGGTAGGTAGAGTGCTTATGCACAATGCCCTGAGTTAAGTTCTCAACACCTGCCAATCAACAAACAAAGCAATTTTTTTTTTTTTGACAGTTCAGGAGCTTGAACTCAGGGCCTGGGCACTGGCCTTGGAAACTTTTTGTTCAAGGCTAGCGCTTTGCCACTTGAGCCACAGCACCACTTCCGAATTTTCTGTGTTTGTGGTATCAAGGAATCTAACCCAGGGTTTCGTGCCTGCTAGGCAAGCACTCTATCACTAGGCCACCATCTAGGCCCCAAAGTAATTTATTTAAGATAGTCTCAAATTCTAGTTGGCATTAGAATTACTTGACAGTGTTAAAAAAGTGTACATTCTGAATTAGATCTGGAGCATATCTGATTGGCTTATATATTATGAACTCTCTAGGTTTATTTAAAGAACTTATATATAACCCTAATTTCTAGCCACTGATTTAATTTTCAGATGACTCAACGTATCTTTGGCTGTCTTTTAGGCATCTCAGAGGTGTTATGTATGAAGCCATTGTGAATTCCCAACTAACCCCAAAACAAAACAGTTAATGTCACTTAGTTTTGTCATTTTAATGTCACTTTCATGTTTCTCCTTTCTCATACAATCTCCTTATTCTACCTTATGAGCATTTCTTACAGTTTCTACTGTAGAAAATCTCAGATCTTCTTTTCACTTCCTACTCCAGGCCACTTTTCTATTGTCTTCAATAGCATCTTAGTCTCTTTACAGACCTTTGATTTTTCCTGCTTATTTGCAACATTTCCTCTGTAAACAGAAGACATAAATTGGTTTATCACTCTCCCTTTTCAGGCAGTTGAATAGGTAGGATTACAGGCATGAATCTCCTGTGCCTAGCAAGATTTTTTTTTCAAGATCGGATACTAATATTAAACTCTTTCTTCTTCTTCTTCAGTGCTTGGGATTACATGTGTGCACCACCATACACATTTTACTTCATTTTCCATCATAAATGTATCGTATTCTAGAACTTCTTATAAATGGAATCATGTAACATACTTTGTGTAAGCCTTGTCATTGGGATATTAGCCTGTGATTAGGATATTAAGATTTATCTGTGGTATCCTTAGCTTGTTCCTCTCTATTCTCAAGTAATATACCTTAGTATGAATGTAGTGCAGTCTGTCCATTCTTTTTCTTTTTTGGCTCTGGGGATTGAACACAGCACATTGCACTTGCTAGGCAAGTGCTTTGCTACTGAGCTCTGTCTATTCTTCTGTGGATGAGGGCCTGGACTTTTTTTTTTAATGCTTGGGATCCTTTCTAATGCTTTCTACATGCTATGCAAACATTCCACTACTGAAATTCAAAGGCATTGAGAAACTGTTGACCATCCCAAAGCTATCATGCTTTTCTGTTTTTTTAATGTAACTGTAAAGATGGTGGATAGAGGGGTTATAGTTACGTAAGTATGGAATCAAGTAATTTCCTTCCTCATTTTTCTTGTTTAATTTATAGTAAATTAATGTGATTGTGTACTTCATCTTTTCATTATTAGTAGTCTTTAAATACTATTTCATTTGCTCACTAGAGTTTTCTTTATTATTATTATTTTTTAATGTAGTAGGACTTTTTTTTCTGACCTATTCTGATTTTCATTAGTGGGGAGGAAGAGGATAAATTAAAAAGAAAATTACAGAGCCTGTAGTCCCATCTGTTAGTCTGTGATCATTAGAGGATTGTCATGTACATAGACACACTAAGTGCCAAAGTGTACTTGATACCAAAATATATTCGGGCCTATAAATTTATATATTTCTTTTTTTTTTGCCAGTCCTGGGCTTAAGCTCAGGGCCTGAGCACTGTCCTTGGATTTTTCTCAAGGCTAGAGCTCTACAACTTGAGCCTCAGCACCACTTCCGGCTTTTTCTAAGTATGTGGTACCAAGGAATCGAACCCGGGTCTTCGTGCATGCTAGGCAAGCACTCTACCACTAGGCCAAACTCCTGGCCCCAAATTTATATATTTCTATACTTAAAAAAATGGGCTTTTAAATTTGTAGTGTTTTGATGCCTCCTATTTTTACTTGATTGTATATTTGGAATGTCTCCAACTGGGAAAAACTGGCCTTTTAAGTATCTTTGTGTTATACTGCAGTTTTTAATGTATACCATAACATGTTACAATATATCAAAGCATTTTCCTGACACTGGTATGTTGGTTGTTTACAGCTAGCTATTTAGAAAACAAGGGTGAATATTCTTATGGTTAAATCTTTGAGTGTTTGCATAATTTCCTAGAAGGAGGTAACGGTGTTTATTGATGGAAGAGCAGATAAAAGTCTGGTCTGTCATAATCCTGATGTTTAGCCTGTTTTCTTTGGAAAAGGAGGGGGAGAGAGAGAGAGGAGTAATGGAGGATAATCCAGCTTTGAGAAATATCCCAGAGGTGGAATTATTTCTTACTCTTGATGAATGAAAAAATGAGTTGACTACTGAGAGATGGTAAGGGTTGCTAAATTGTCATGAAGATACTTTTGAGATTAGGGAACTCAAAGTTTAGAATGTTGAAAAAGAATGTTCCTGAGAGAAAAAAAAAAATGGGATAAAATTTACTTGGAATTTAGCAACATAAAGATACTGTCTTCTAGGAAGAACTTAAAATAGCCTCAGAAAGAACTCCAAGGTCCAGTAGCACTTTAAAAATCTCAAAGGAGATAATAATGTAGGACAAGAGTGGAACAGAGTCAAGGAAAGACTATTTTGAAAAGAAAATAGTAAAAAATGCCAAATTGCCCTCCAGACGGTAGTGCTAATTTAAATTGCCATCTTCTGTATCCATAGTACCCCCACTCAACACCTTCCAAAATGTCATTGTTGTAAATTTCTTATTCACTGGAATGTTAAATAAAAGTATTTCAGTAACATTTTGTTTGTTAATGACCTTTTCCTAAAATACCTTGTAATTCAAATTTTTCTTAATCCAATTTAAGTATTTACTGCACTAACTTTTTACCCAACAACTTCCATCTGATTTTTTTTCCTCTAGTGTTTGTACTCAGATAATTGGAGATGGAATTGATTTGTTCTTTCTAATATTTCATCTGAGTTAAATCATGGCTTTCTGTCTGTGAATATGGCTAGAGAAGGTGAAAACTATTTGGTGATAGTGCTAGAACACCTAGACACCTGAGTAGTAACGCTAGAACAGTGTAGATTAACAGTGTGGAAAGTGAGAATACAACAAACATTCCTTAGATCTTTTGTTGTTGTTGTTGTTGTTTATTATTTTTTATTGTTGGGGTAATGTATAGAGGCTTACAGTTACATTTTCCAGGTAGTAGGTGCATTACTTCTCACCCATTGATACCCCTTCTCATGTTTTTGTCCCCATTTTCCTCCCCCACCTTCTTCCAATCATAGTTTCTTCCCCTTCCCTTTCCCATTTCAAATAAACATATATACATTATATCAGGAGTTGTGGTTCTTATACGCAGTGGAATTCTGTGCTGCCATCAGAATGACCCCCCCACCCCCCTTTTGTGGGTCATCAGGCTTGAACTTGGTCTGGGAGCTATCCCTGAGCTCTTCAGCTCAAGGCTACTGCCCTACCTCTGGGCCTGGACATTTTCCCTGAGCTCTTCAACTCCAGGCTACCACCCTACCCTTGAGCTAAGCCCCACTTTCTGTTTTCTAGAGGTTAATTGGAGATAAGAGTCTCAGGTCCTTTTGTGCCTGGGTTGACGTTGAACCTTGATTCTCAGATCTCAGCTTTCTGAGTAGCTAGGATTCACCCCATTTGTAAGGAAATGGAAGGGTTTGGAAAAAAATCATATTAAGTGAAATAAGCCAGACCCAAAGAACATAGGCTTAATGGTTTCCCTCATTTGTAATAATTAGTAGACATCTAGGACTCTTCTAGCAGAGGATTACAATAGCTCAAAACCTAGGCTCATAAGTCATATAAGATAAGACTAAATGTTGTTTTGTTTTGTTTTAAACTATGCAGATGAACTGCACCAAATCACAGTGAAGTGAGAAGCAACAGATTCTGAGCCCTGTGGTTCCTCTGCTTGTCTTCCAAAAAATCCTGATTGGATATTATCTTTGATAGAAATGTAAACCAGTTCAGAGTTTTTATTTTGGGGGGGGTGGCGGGGGGTGCATTCTGTAAACTTTGTATAAACCAAGTAGATCCCTGAACTGACTGCTGGAAACATTCAGGAAGCTTGAATCACATAGCTGCCTGTTTTCTTTCTAGCCATCCTCACTTCTTGTTTGAGTGTTGTCTAGACATAAGTTAAACAGGTTTCAACCACTCATTAATCCTTTTTAAAGCTTTACATTTTGATGTAATTTTAGATTTAGACAGGAAGTTAAAAAGGTAGTAGTTTCCATATACTCTATACTCAGCTTCCTCCTTTTTTTTTTTTTTTTTTTTTTTTTTTTTTTGTGGGTCATGGGGCTTGAACTCTGGGCCTGGGTGCTGTCCCTGAGCTCTTCAGCTCAAGGCTACTGCCCTACCTCTGAGCAATAGCCCCACTTTCCATTTTCTAGTGATTAATTGGAGCTAAGAGTCTCTTGTTAGTCTTCAGTGCCTGTGCTGGCTTTGAACCTTGATCCTAAGATCTCAAGCCACCTGAATAGCTAGGCGTGAGCCACCATGTTCGGCTCCCAGCTTCTTCCTCTTGTATTAAAATGTTATATAACCTGACATACTTATCAAAATTAAAAAATTAACCTAACCTTGGTATGATGCTGTTAATGGAATTACATTTTATATATTTATTTTTCCTCTCTCTCTTTTTGTGGGTTGTGGGGCTTGAACTCTAGGCCTGGGTACTGTCCCTAAGCTCTTTAGCTCAAAGCTACGGCCCTACCCCTTGAGTCTCAGCCCCACTTCCCGATTTCTAGAGGTTAATTGGAAATAAGTCTCATGGTCTTTAGGGCCCAGGCTGGCTTTGAACAGTAATCCTCAGATCTCAGCCTTTTGAGTAGCTAGGATTACAGGCATGAGCCACCATGCTGCTATGTAGATTTCTTTTTTTTGTTTTTTTTTTTTTTTGCCAGTCCTGGGCTTGAGCTCAGGGCCTGAGCACTGTCCTTGGACTTTCTCAAGGCTAGAGCTCTACCACTTGAGCCTCAGCACCACTTCTGGCTTTTTTCTATGTATGTGGTATCGAGGAATTGAACCTGGGTCTTCATGCATGCTAGGCAAGCACTTTAACCACTAGGCCAAACTCCCGGCCCCTGCTATGTAGATTTCTTGAGTTGCTTTTTCCTGCTTTAGCATCCAATCTAGAATATATGTGTTAGATCATTATCTTTAATATGAGTTTCTTATTGTTTTCCACTAACATTCTGGGCTTCTAGTCTTTGAGGGTTGTTCAGTTTATAAAAATTTTCAAATATTTCCTAGATGTTTTATGCCTACAATAAATGTTTTAGATGACCAGAAAAGGCAAGTATTGTGAACTTTTTTTTTTTTTTTTTTTGCTGGCTCTGGGTCCTGAACTCAGTTCCTGGGTGCTATCCCTAAACTCCTTTTGCTCATGGCTAGTGCTCTATCAACTGAGCTACAGCACCACTTCTAGCTTTTTTTTTGTGTGTGTGTGTGTGTGTATGTGATTAATTGGAGATAAGAATCTCACTGACTTTAATGCTTAGGCTGGCTTTGAACCATGATCCTCAGATCTCATTCTGAGAAGTTACAGTTACAGATGTGAGCCACTGTTGCGTGGCAACATTTTAAAATTATGAATTGTTAGCCTGTACTTTGGGCTGCTTTTTGAGGTTTTTGCATATGAAAATTAGAAAATTAAGAAGAGTATCTCATCGTGGCAGGATGAAGACCTGTCTTTTCTTGTATAAAGTTGTATTGCTCAATTTATAAACTAGAGATGACAAGATGAGTACACAGCCATGTCAAGGTAGAATATGACTTAAGGGTATCAATATATGTGAATTAATGCACCTTCTATCTGGCAAATATCATGTAACCCTTCTATTAATTACAGTAAAAATATATGAGAAAAAATATGACAATCTCTTTTATGTCATAAAATGCTCAGGAATCAGAAGGAGAATGTTACTTCCTAAAATACTTTTTGCAGACCGTAATCCATACATTTAAAAGATTTACTGTATGTGAGGCCCTGAGATGGGCCTTATGATGAGATCTTTATGGTATTATTTGAGCTGGGATGTTTCCATGGCTTTCCCACCAGAGTGCAGGATATTTGTTCTGAGAAAAAATTGCTTATTAAAGAATTATGTTTTGGGGCATAGTGTTTTGTTCTGTTGTCAAATATTTTATTATAATACGTTCAACATGTTAAAAATTTCCCTGAGTTTTTTAACTTCTGAGACTATGATTTATGCCCATAAGTTTATTATTCATACTATCTGACAGAAGAAAGGGTGTTTCTTTTCTTTTTTTTTTTTTTTCCTTTACCAGTCCTGGGCTTGAGCTCAGGGTCTGAGCACTGTCCTTGGACTTTCTCAAGGCTAGAACTCTACCTCTTGAGCCTCAGCACCACTTCCGGCTTTTTTTCTACGTATGTGGTACCGAGGAATCAAACTTGGGTCTTCGTGTATGCTAAGCAAGCATTCTACCACTAGGCCAAACTCCCAGCCCCAGAAGAAGGGATATTTAAACAGTTAAGTAAACTTCAAATAGAGTAGTTATTATTACCACACAGTGGCATTTTACTTTTGCCACAAACATACTTTAGATAACATTTCCACAGATATCACTGACCCTTGTGAAACAAATCAAATCAACTTGGCAAGATGATAAACAGGGTTTTGTTGTTATTTTGGAGATTTAGTAATAAAATCCTCAATTTAAGGATTTTTCTTTCTATGGGCAGTGTATCAGGGCTAGTTTAAACATTGTTTTGAAAGGCAGTTATTACAGTTTACCCAATTGATTAAAACAGTCCCATGGTTCCCTCAGTGGTTAAGTGCTACTTTTTCATAATCTCAGATATTGTAGATTTTCTGTTCTACTAGTACATTTGTTCTTACCTGAATCTTACATTTTTTTAACTGAACAGTTTTATATGGGTGAATATTTTTTTCCTTGCATTCCCTGTCATTTTTTATTTCCTGGCTATTTTTACATACTATTCTTTAAGTTTTCTAGGGGTACTGTTAAATTGGTATTACATTTATAGATTACTTTTGGGGGACTTTGATGTATGTGTGTGTGTGTGTGTGTGTATGTGTGTATGTGTGTATGTGTGTGTATGTATATGTATGTCCATACACTCTTGAGTTAAGGTGATCTTTCCAGTCTTTTATTTGGGGGATAGGGTGTCGGTAATGGGGCTTGAACTCAAGGCCTGGGCGTTGTCCCTGAACTTTTTCCCTGAAGGGTAGTGATCTAGCACTTGGAGCCACAGCACCATTTCCTATTTTCTGGTGTTTTAACTGGAGATAAAAATATTATAATCTTTCCTGCTTAGGCTGGCTTTGAACTGCAATCCTTAGATCTTAGACTCTTGAGTGCCTAGGATTGTAAGTGTGAGCCACCAGCGTGTGACTTCATTTATTCAAGTTTTAAATGTTCATCAGAAAAAAAATAAATTTTTTGTGAAATAAAAAAATTAAAAAACTTTTCTAACTCTATGTGGTTTTCTTAGGTTAGCCTTAGATTTTTAGTTTCTAATATTAGTGTAGACAAATTACAATTATGATAAACCCCCAAAACTCATGTTTATGATGCTATCAAAAAGGACTAATAATCTCCTTAATATGTAAAAGTTACTAATTGTCTGTAAGAAACAAACTAATAGGAAAATGGATAAAGCATATGAACTGTTCATAGAAATGTAAAGTAAAAGTGATCCTTGTTATAGTTTAAAAGGAAAAAAATGATCCTTGAAACAGGCACTGGTAATCTTACATTCTCATTAAGATGTAGTATAATAATATAAATGTTTCTTTCATCATGTTTCTAATAAGCAATTTCCTGAATATAAGAAAAGTGTTTTGTGTGTGTGTGTGTGTGTGTGTGTGTGTGTGTGTGTGTGTGTGTGTGTGTTGGTATTGTTGTTGGTTGTGGGGCTTGAATTCTGGGCCTGGATGCTGTCCCTACCACCCTACCTCTGGACCTGGGCATTGTCTCTGAGCTCTTCAGCTCAAGGCTACCACTCTACCCCTTGAATCATAGCCCCACTTCTGTTTTCTAGAAGTTAATTGGAGATAAGAGACTCAGGTCCTTTTGTGCCCAGCTTTGAACCGAGATCCTCAGGTCTTACCCTCCTGAGTTGCTAGGATTACAGGTGTGGGCCACCTGTAATCCAGCTTTACTTCATCTTTTTTTGTAGCTCATCTTTAGTGTTCTGAACAATATGTGCTCAAAAGGTCATTCTGTTCCCTCCCCACCCCCTTGTAGACAGTCCCAGGGCTTGAACTCAAAGGCCTGAGCACTGTCCTAGGCTTTTGCAAGGCAAGCACTGGAGCACAGCATCACTTCTGGCCCCGGCGCCCCCCCCTTTCCCCCCCGCCCCCCCTTCCCTCCCCGCCCCGTATATGTGGTACTGAGGAATCAAACCCAGGGCTCCATGCATGCTAGGCAAGCACTCTATAACTAGGCCACGCTCCCAGCCCTTTCTGTTTCTTTTTATCTTGTTAGCCTTGTCATTGTATGGGTTCGATGTTGAAAACATCACATTTATTGTGTTATATATCCATGTAACATGTACTTCAAAGTTTTCTCATTTAATCCTTACTATGGCTTTGTGAAATGAAGATATTGTCATTCCCACCTTACAGATGAGGAAACAGGCTCTTTGGAGTTAAGAGTTAAATCAGGATGACACAAGCTGCTTCTGTAATTTGTTATCTTTGATCTCAGGAACACCTCCATATTCATCTTTTGTCTTCTTCCACCACATAGTAATACAAGATGTTTCTGATTAATCAGCTCTTGTAAGCCTACCTGTGATTGATTTGAGATGAACATAATGTCCTCTGATCATTTTCAGTATGTGTTCTGAATCTGGACTTCTCTGAACTATCCTTTCCATCATCGTCTAATTATATCCTTAATTCTGGCTGTCTTCCTTTACTAGTATTAGGTGAATATAGTGAAAGTCCATTTATAAAGGTTCTCCTAGGGATTTAGTTATGGTGAGTATTAAGGTGAGTATAGTGAAAGTCCATTTATAAAGGTTCTCCTAGGGATTTAGTTATGGTTTTCACATATACTTACAGTGAGAGGATTTGTCTCACTGACCACTTGGGGCAGGGGTTAGCTTATTCTGTGGGATACATTATAAATGAATTTTATTAAACTTTAATGTCCTTTCACTTACTGGTCTAATGTGCATTTCTTATCCTGTAGTGTTTGTATCAGATGCTATCTCCTCATCATTGCTGATGCTCTCACACCTTCTTTGTTCCAACTAGAGGCTATACATTTGCAGTCTGCTTATATATTGTCCATTCCAGTTTATGTAAACAAAATCTGAAAGTATAGTCCTTAGAAATACATGAATCAAAGAGCCTAGCTGCATGCCCCAAGAGATAGAAAACCTTTTTTGGGGAGATTTTCACGTAAGTTTGAGTTTGCATTATTTTTGTCTTCTACTGTACAATGTCATTGTACAGTACTTAGACCAGTGCCCCACATTGGAGGATTGAGAAACTGCCCTAGAACATGCATTCTTCATGGGAGCTCTATGACTATCACGGTGCCAAAAATTAGTTCTTGGGAGTATATGGGGAAAAAAAAGTGGTGCTGTGGCTCAGGGGGTAGTCTTGAGCTGAAGAGCTCAGGGACAGCACCCAGGCCCAGAGTTCAAGCCCCATGACCTACAAGAAAAAAAAACAAAAGTGTGTGCCTATGTGTGCATGTGCATGTACGCACATGCTCTGGTTCTTGGCCTTGAACTCAGCTCCTGGGTGCTTCTCTTATCTTTTTCAGTCAAGGCTGTCAGTCTTCCATTTGAGCCACAGCTCTACTTCTGGCTTTTGTGGTTATTTGGAGATGAGTCTCTTAGACTGTTCTGCCAGGGCTGGCTAGTAGCTAGGATTCTGGGCATTAGCCACTAGCACCTGACTTTTACTCTGTTTTGGTACATATGTAATATACATATATAAATGTATATATATTTATTATATGTATACATACATTTCATATACATACATAAACACATTACTATAGTACAGATCAAAGTAAATGTGGTATTAACACTTTCAAGGATGAAATGGCTGGGGAAAAAGGTGTACAAAGGTTCCTTTACAGTGTCAATACTAAGTGTGAGAATCTTCCTTTGGACTAGATCATTTAGTGGTGGTTAAAAATTCAGGCTCTAGAGACAGATTGCTTTTATAGTCCTATTTCTGGCACTTAACTAATTGTGGGCGAATGCCTTTGTAGCCTCAATTTTTTCATCTGTAAAATAAAAATAATAATGACTCTCCAAAGAACTTTTGGGAGCCAATCCATTTGAAGCACCTGGCACTTTGTAAGACACTGAATTAGTTCAGGAGAGAGTAGTTGTGGTTCAATGCTATATTGTCATTCCTAGAAGTATCTGAGATGATATAGGTGTTCAGTAGACATTCGTTGAGTGAAGTTCTAATTTCTTGAATTTGTTTGAGTTGTCTTAATGGAAAAAAGGAAATGGAGACGGTAAGCTGTCCAGTGTTCCCTTTTTTGTGTGTATATATGCTAAGCATCTTTCACATTTACTTCACCCTAAATCTATTGTGGACTTATTTTCTAGTTTTAGCATTTCCTTTTAAATGGAGAAATAAATTGATTATATAGGGTGCACTACCCTAATCATGTCTCAAACAAATTGGATGAGTGCAGGACAAATGGGATAGGAATGACACATGGGTTGTCCTGGTGACATTCTTAGGAGAGCTAATGCATTGCTGTCCTTTAATTTCTAAATCTTATTGATCTTCATTTTGTGATAGGATTTCAGCTTGTAATTTATTCCATTGAATTTTAGTGAAACATAAAATAATATAGTTAAGTTTTGATTATTAGTTTTATGTGTATTGATTTTTTATTTAAAATATTTTTCTTGATCTTCAGTTTGGATTTTTTTTGTGACAATATTTTGTTAGTGAATTACATTATTTTGGTTTTAAGCCTTAATTTTGTTATGGCTTCTATAAGCTTTCTTGAAAAATTTTTAAATTTTTATTAGCACCTATTAAACTGTACAAAATATCTGTCTTTGTGATGCCATTTGTATACAGGTATATGACATTGATCATGTCCCTTGTGGCCCTACCTTATCTCTGTTCTGTCCTCTGCTAATCCTCTTCCTCTTCCCAGATAGTCATAAAAAAGTCTATTCCATATATAAGAGAAAATACTCAATATTTGTCTGAGTCTGACTTATTTTGCTTAAGTTGGATTCATTTTCTTACCTGCAAATGACATAATTTTGGTTTTTATTATGGCTAGATAATACTGCATTGTGAATGTGCCACATTTTCTTGATACCTAGACTAATTTTATAACTTGTAAGTCTTAAATTTGAGCTACTACTTTATATTACATACTGTGTCTGTAGAAGTATAGTTATTCTTTTTTATTAAAGAATTTACTAACATTGAGTTTTTACATCATATTTCAAATGATATGTTTAACAAACAAGTATTCAAGAAGGAAATCTCTATACAATTACTGGCTCTTAGATTTAGTTATTCTTTTATATATAAGCAAATATTATTTTATATTGTATTTTCCTAAAAGATGAGATCTCATTGAATACATTCTGAACTGCATTTTGTGAGGTAAATAACATGATCATATAGGTGCCATTTTTTATAATTGTAGTCATGCTAACAGAAGAACTTGTTAGTGAATGGATAATTTTACTTTCTCTGCATCTTGAAAAATGGTTTTAGTAGAATCGATAAAAAAAAACAACACTGTTCAAAAAGAAATACACTCATTACCTGACTTACGTAACTGTAACTCCTCTGTACATCACCTTTATAATAAAAAGTTTTAAAAAGGGAAAAAACAATAGCATAAAGAAAAGGTCAAGCTGTTTAAATTGACTTTATGAGAGATTCTGGTCCTTTTACCATTTGGAAATTCAGTTTTAACAATTTACTCATTTATTTGAACTGATCCATAAAGGATTTTTGTTGTTGTTGTTGTTTTTGGTAGTGGGGCTTGGACTGTGAGCCTGGGTTACTGCCCCTGAGCTCTTCAGCTCAAGGCTACTGCCCTATCCCTGGGCCTGGGCATTATCCCTGAGCTCTTCAGCTCAAGGCTACCACCCTACTCCTTGATCCACAACACTACTACCACTTCCGGTTTTCTAGTGATTAATTGGAGATAAGGGTCTCACAGTCTTTAGTGCAGGTCTTTAGTGCCAGGGCTGTTCTTAAACCAAGATCCTCAGATCTCAGCTTCCTGAGTAGCTAGGATTACAGGCATGAGCCACTGCACCCAGCTTCTCTATCTGTTTTAAAATGATTAAATTGTTTCTAACACATTATAAAGCTATCAGATAGTGATATAAGACCATTGAGATTTTAATAATTTTTCAGTGATTCTGTGAAGCTAAATTTCCCCAATAATACAAAACCAATGTTTTCTGGTGCACACTGATTCATCTTTTTTCTAAAGGGAAGACATCAAAAGTAGAGGTAGTATTCAGCATTGTAGCTTCTTGTAATAAAAAGTAGGTATGCTGGGGCCAGAAGAGTGCTTGCCTACCATGCACAAAGACCCAGGTTCGATTCCTCAGTACCACATACATAGAAAAAAAAAGCTGGAAGTGATGCTATTGCTCAGGTGGTAGAATTGGAAAGCCCAAGGACAGTGCTCAGGCTCTGAGTTCAAGGCCTAGGACTGCCAAAAAAAAAAAAGTAGGTATGTTATATACTTGTACCAAATAACATTAGAACTACTTTAAAAATTCATTAAAATTTGTTTGAAAAAAAAAGCACAATTTTTCTGTTAAGCAACATTATTGATTGAACCTGATTTCAGGGGTATATATAAAGAATAATTTCTGGCCTCTCTGCTGATAGGTACTTCATTCAGAGTTGGAGGTTATAGAACTGTACATGGTATATATGAGATATGAGGGAAAAGTGTTTGATGTTGATTTTTTATTTGGGTTCTTGCTTAGAGAAGGTTGTTTATGAATGTATGTATATGTATGTGTGTGTTTCCGGAGGTTTGAACTCAGGGCAGAGCTTAGTTAGGCTGACATGATACAGCTGAGATGCCTTCAGCCCTAATTTTCAGGGCTTATTTTTAGGATAGGGTCTGGCTTATCCCCAACATTCATCTGTTTTTAGGCTTCTTGTCACCACAGTGAGCCATTTCGTCTTCCCATTGTAGACATGAAATCTTAAGGACTTTTCTGCCTTCATTAGCCTATTATGATGGTCCTTCCAAGCTCAGCTTCCCACATGGCTTGGGATGACAGGCATATACCATTTTATTATGGTTTACAGAGAAGTCTTGTGATTTTTTTTTTCTTTTTCTGCCCAGACCTTCAATTGTGACTCTTTAGTGTTAGCCTCTCAAGTAGTTAGGATTTTAAGTGTGAATCTCTGACTCCCAGCTAAGAAAATAAATTTTCATTTAGAGTAGGAATCAGCAGACTGTTCCATGTAACTATGATTTTTTTTTTACATTTACTACTGATTGAAAAAAAATCAAGAATGACATTTTGTGACATGAAATTTATAAACTCTAATTTCATTGTCCATAAAGACATTGTATATGCTCATTTGTTCACATATTTGTAGCTACTTTTTATCTTACAAGGTTGAATAGTCACAATAGAATATTTGTAAATTGTGAAATATTTGTTCTTGGGACTTAAAAAATAGTTTATTTCTCTATAAAACCGGATTAGTGATGGTGTTCTATTATATAAATTATGCCATACAATCCAAGTAGCTAGGGAAGATTTTTGAATTTTTTTTGGTCACAAAGAAATTACAAAATGTTTTAGGTGATAGATCCCTAAGGATCTTGAGTTGATCAGTACATCTTATAAAAATGTACAAGAAGGGGCCGGGAGTTTGGCCTAGTGGTTAAAGTGCTTGCCTAGCATGCATGAAGACCCGGGTTCGATTCCTTGGTACCACATATAGAAAAAAAGCCGGAAGTGGTGCTGAGGCTCAAGTGGTAGAGCTCTAGCCTTGAGAAAGTCCAAGGACAGTGCTCAGGCCCTGAGCTCAAGCCCAGGACTGGCAAAAAAAAAAAAAAAAAAAAAATGTACAAGAAGGGCCTAGAGTTTGGCCTGCTGGTAGAGAGTGCTTGCGTAGCATGCATGAAGACCTGGGTTTGATTTCTTAGTACCACATACATAGAAAAAAGCTGGAAGTGGTGATGTGGCTCAAGTGGTAGAGCTCTAGTCTTGAGAAAAGTTCAAGGACAGTGCTCAGGCCCTGAGTCTAAGCCCCACGACAGGCAAAAACAAAAAAAAAACCAAAACAAAAAACACCAAGACATCACATTGAATCCCATAGTGTGTAATTATTATTTTAATAGAAAATGATACCCTTAATAACTTAGCTTGAAATCAAGGTTCTTAACCTCTTTGTGCATGAGCTTCTCTTATCTATAAAAGAGAGTAATAGAGTCGATATCATGAGGTGATTGTGAGGGCTAAGTCACCTAGAAAAATGTGCATTATACTTGATAACCACTATTATTTGTTATTAAGGACCTTGGAATATTATCTTCCCCATGTGTAAGAAGAGGCTTAGTGCTCAGGCTCTGAGCTCAAACCCAGGACTGGCAAAAACAAAACAAAACAAAACAAAAAAACCCAACCAAACAAACAAAAACTCAGGGTCTGAGCACTATTCCCGAGATCTTCTTTTTGCTCATGTGTAACACTCCACCACTTGAACCACAGCTCCTCTTCTTTTTGGTTATTAATTGGAGTTAAGAATCTCACAGTCTTCTTGCCCAGGCTGGCTTCCTCGGATCTCAGCTTCCTGAGTAGCTAGGATTACAGGCATGAGCCTGTTCTAAGATGGTACATTGTTGTGGTTTCAAATTGTATTAACACTAGTAAAGTCAGATGTGTTTTGTGTTGTATTTGTGGGTCATTTTAAATTTCCTTTTCTTGCTAATAAATAAAAATAGGTTTTTGTCTTATGTCTTTTTCTGGTTTGTTTCCTTTTTGTTGTTGGTTTTGATGGAGTTCTTTACGTATCTTATTTACATACATACTTGTACATATATACTTTTCTTTTAATTTGTAGTTTCTCATAAGTTCTTACTTTCAATTCATTAGTCCTTTTATTGTTTGTGCTTTGAGAGTTATGCTTTAGAGATCTTCTATCTTATAAGTTATAAAGACATTTTAAAGATTTTTTTTAAAGTCCTACTAAAATTTTTCTCTTAAGAGCATTAAGAATAATAGGAATTCCCCAAAGTGAAAAAAGTGTTTCGAATTAATAATGAGCATTTTAAGAAATAAGTTACAAATTTTCCCCATAGGCTTGGTCTTAATTACAAATCACTTTTCCATTCTTGTAACGTGGACGCATACACACTGGTCCTGGGGCTTGAACTCAACAGCTGATGCTGTTCTTGAGATTTTTTGTTCAGGGCTAGTGCTCTACTTTAGCCACACCTCCATTTATACCTTTTTGTTTCTGGTAGTTACTTGGAGATAAGAGTCTTACATTTTTTTTTTTCCTGCCCAGGGTAACTTCACACTGTGATTCTTAGATCTCAGATCTCAGCCTCCTAATTTGCTAGGATATTAAGTATAAGGTACTGGTACCTTGCCATTCTTTTAACCTGTAAGTTACAGATCACTGAGTTATGATTAAAAAGGTTTGACTACTACTACATGCTAAGTAAATCTCAAAAATTTCAAGAAGCTAACTACTTTCTAAGATTAGAAACACATACCTTGCCTGTTTTAACTTTAGAGTCTTTGAAATTTTAAAATCTGATATAAAAAATGTGGACAAGTCTGATGAGGTTGCAAGTCTTTATCTTGTGCTTCCAGTGTTGTGACCTTTATACTTATTTAATGAGTATCTTTGTTTGTCCACCAGTAATTTACCAGCTGCTCTGCTACCTCTGATCTCTACTGTCCACTGTTGGTTGTGCCCTAGAAAAGAAGGAAAACTAGCTTTCATTAGCAATGTTATCTGTAGATAAACTTTCATGTGATCATAAACAGATCAGCTTTTAGTACCCAGGGCTGTTCATGTGCTTGATTGTATCAGTGGTTACTTGAAGATAACATTCACAATAATATTGTATATCTTAAGGAAAAGTGATATTTTGGCAATACTAGAACTTTATTGTTTGTTCCTAAATACAACTAATACTAAGTTGTTACCTTCAAGAAAGATTAAAAATATATGTTATATTTTAGAACTAGGATCAATAATACGAAATGATATTTAAACATAACAGTGAAGTTTTATCCTGTAAATTATTTCTTCTTCCAAAGAATTTATTTTTCCATGAGTTGCTGTTTATTACCAGAGTTCTGGGTGTCTCTAGAAAACTTTTCTTTAAAAACCAGTATTTATGGCTAGCTTAATAAAATAAGAAGCAGATAGTAAATACCACTTGATTTGCTCTTTTGGCATAAAAGGCTAGGTAAGCTAATAGGTTTCTAGGTTTAAAAAATATTTTTTTTTTTAAAAAAGGAACCATTGAAATCCTATAAAGGTAGTTACCATTTACCTTTTTCTTGTATTACTGCTTCATAATTATAGATTGATAATAAGATGATATGTCTGATGCTAATATTACCTGCCCTGGAATCAGCTGAGAGTCCACAACTAATGCAAGTAAAGAGAGAAACAAGTTTAAATGCATTTATATTGCAGCCGAGTATATACTTGTGCACTTGTTACCTCCTTTTGGAGACTGAAAGTGTTAGAGCACAGTTGTCTTCTGTCCCCTGGAAACCTCCTGGGCAATCATACACAGGGCTTACACATCTAAGCCACAAAGCATAAAATAAATGGTGACTCTTTTTTATTTGAGTGGAAATACAAATTGTTTCTGATCCTGGTTCTCAATTTGTAACAGCCACTTAAATGTTCATTTTGAGAAAAAAATTTATACTGCTTTCAGTCTTTTCAGTGTTTAGTGTTTTTTTTTTTTTCCACCAGACAGTATTGTCTTTTAATCTGTTAGGAATCATTATTATGGGTTTTATTTATTTATTTTTTTAAGTAAAATATTTTCTTTTTTTTTTTGCCAGTCCTGGGCTTGGGCTTAGGGCCTGAGCACTGTCCCTGGATTTTCTCAAGGCTAGGGCTCTACCACTTGAGCCACAGCACCACTTCTGGCTTTTTTCTATGTATGTGGTACCAAGGAATCGAACCCGGGTCTTCGTGCATGCTAGGCAAGCACTTTAACCACTAGGTCAAACCCCCTGCCAAAGTAAAATATTTTCATTGAGAAAAAAACAATGGAACTTTAAATCTCCTTAACACTTTTCTAGAATCCATATATTTTTTACACAATTCAATAGGAGTAGAAATGTGTCTCCATGCTATGGGTAAGCTCTTCTATTTTAATGTTATAACTTTTTTTTAAAGAATTTATTAACGTTGATTTTTACATCATATTTTAAATGACAAGCTTAACATACAAGTGTTCAAGGAGGAAATCTCTATTTACAATCACTGGGACTTAGTATTTAGAACTTAATCACAATTAGGCTAAGGGTTGTATGTCATAGAAACATATTAATTTATGAGATAAAACATGTCTATAGAGTCATAGGTTTTTATGTTATGTAGTTATGTTTATATTTCCATTACCATGTCCATAGCATTGGGTATGCAGATATTGAGTCCTCGCTCTTGTACTCTTTGGATTTAATAGCCACATATTAAGGATACCATGCGACCTCTATCCTTCTTTTCAGGCAGTCACCTCCAAGAGAGTGTTTTAGTGTTTTTAAGAAAGGATTTTTTCCTTTTTCCTTTACAAATCATTATGTTTTAGTGTTTCTGACGTTTTAGAGGTCTGCTTAAGTATTCATAATCTTTTCACTTTTTTCTCTTGACTTTGTAGTGGTAGCTAGTATAGACAGTTGAGTGCTAACTGCTATTTTATCTTTGGAGATGGTATTTACATGTAACATTAAATAATAATGTCAAGCCAGGCACCAGTGGCTCATGCCTTTAATCCTAGCTACTTAGGAGGCTGAGATCTGAAGATCAAGGTTCAAAGCTATAGCCCTGCATGAAAGTCTGTGAAACTCTTATCTCCAATTAACCCTAGAAAACTGGAAGTGAAAAAAAAATAAGTAAAAAAAAATTTAAATTAAAAAAGAAAACTGGAAGTGATGCTGTGGCTCAAGTATAGCACGTTAGCCTTGAGCTGAAGAGCTCAGGGACAATATCTAGCCCAGAGTTCAAGCCCCAGAATTAACAAAAAAGTCGTTTGTTTCCTTTCTGTCTACTTTATTATAATCTGTCATTTTTACTTAGTATAGAATGTAATGAATTAGGATAGGACTTTATTTTTATTTTTATTTTAACAAGCTTGGATTTGAACTTAGGGTCTTAGACTTGCTATACAAGTGAACACTCTACCAGTTGAGTCATTTCATCATTCCTTTTCAGGTTGGTTACTTCTTGAGATAGGATCTTACTTTATGCCTGGATTTATGCCTCACTTTATGTTGGCCTAGATTTTAGAGCTCTTGTTAGTACTTCCCTAAGATGACAGGTGTGCCAACCATTTGTTGAAATATGGAGTGTTAACTTGAGCCATGGTACTTCAATCTCTGTCTTCCATATCAGTAGGGTTATAGGTTTGAGTCACTGTGCTGAACTTGACTTACTTTTTATTGACACTTTTGTATTTGAAAATGGAATTGGTAATATGGTATGTAATGTGTGTGGTAAATTAGGCATGTGTGATCTCCGTTACACATTATTAAGATGTTATTAAATAATCTTGGCTTAGTCATTCCAGTTTAGTACATCCCAGTTTCCTGTATGAACAGGATAATGTTAAGTCCAGTAATCTTTAAGAATTTTAGTGCTATACCAACATTTCACATAGAAATCAATATCATACAAAATTTTTATAACTTCTCTGTGGTATATGTGTTTGTATTCATCAAGCTGTGTGTGTGTTGTGTGTGTGTGTGTGTGTGTGTGTGTGTGTGTGTACATTTATGCACGTGTATGCATGCTCTATGGTGGCCATTTTATCCAGAGTGCATTTTTCAATCTTTTTAGATGGATTAAAACTAAAAATTAAGCAATTAAAAGGTCTTCTAAGTCTAACATTTTAATAATCATTTTAAGAGCTTTTAAAAGTAGTTGCAGATCGCTAACTTAAATTGCATTTGTAAAATGAGCTTTTTTTTTTTTTGTCAGTTTGGGAGTTTGAACTCGGTGCCTGAATGCTGTCCCTAAGCTCTTTTGCACGATATTAATGCTCTGCTATCACTCATAGTACCACTTCTAGTTTTCTGTTGGTTAATTGGAGATGAGTCTCAGGAACTTTTTTGCCTAGGCTCTCTTTGAATCGTGATCCTCAAATCTTAGTCTCCTGAGTAGCTAGTATTACAGGTGCCACTGGTGTCTGGCTAAGCATTCATTTTATTTATTTTATTGTTGGGGTGATATACTTTTATTTAGGATACAGTGTGCACCAGAAAAGTAGACATTAAAACTTCCAATGGTCTTAAAACCATGACTATAAAAGCAAATACAACACAGGAGATAAGTCTTATTTAAAAATAGTTAAAAGCTTACAAGAGCCAAAAATTATAGCCAGCCCAGCAAGGAGTTTTGGAGATAGCTATGGAAATTTCTACATTGCAAACTTGTAAGTTTTTATATGTTTCCATGTCCTGGAGTTCATTTTGCTTAGCCTCATCCTACATGTCCATATGCACAGAGTTTTTGAGCTATATTTGCCAGAAGAATTCTAAATGTTTACTAATTGTTACAAATGAGGGAAACCATGGAGCCTATGTTTCTTTGGGTCTGGCTTACTTCACTTAGTATGATTTTTCTCCCAAGTCTTTCCATTCCTTTACAAATAGGGCAATGCCATTCTTTCTGATGGCAGCATAGAATTCCATGGTGTAAATATACCACATCTTTATGATCCATTCATCTCCTGAGGAGCATCTGGGTTGGTTCCATATCATAGCTGTGGTGAATAATGCTGCACTGAACATGGTTGTGCTGGTAGGTTTAGTATGGCCTTGTTTCTGGATATTTGAATAGATGCCCAGGAGTGGGATTGCTGGGTTATAGGGGAGCTCTATGTTTTTAGTCTTTTGAGGAATTGCTTTCCAGAGTGATTGAACAAGTTTACACTCTCACCAGTAATGCAGTAGGATCCCTTCTGGCCACATCCTTGCCAGCATATGTTATTAGAGTTCTTGATCATGGCCATTCTAATTGGGATGAGGTGAAATCTCAAAATTGTTTTGATTTGCGTTTCTTTTATGACCAGAGATGTCGAACATTTCTTCATGTGTCTATTGGCCATTCTTATTTCCTCTTCAGAGAAGTTTCTCTTAGAAGGATTTAATTTCTTGAGCTGTAGGTATATTTTAGATAAATGACCCTTGTCTGTTGTATGGCAAGTGAAGATATTTTCCCACTCTGTGGGCTTTCTATTTATGTTGCTGGCTATGTCCTTTGCCATACAGAAGCTCTGCAGTTTAATGCAGTCCCGTTTATCCATACTTTTTTGTTTTTTTTGATTTGTTGTGTTTCTGGGCTTAAGCATTCATTTTAAGTACTTAAATTATCTGACAAATCTTTCCCCATACAGAAGCTCTGCAGTTTAATGCAGTCCCGTTTATCCATACTTTTTTGTTTTTTTTTGATTTGTTGTGTTTCTGGGCTTAAGCATTCATTTTAAGTACTTAAATTATCTGACAAATCTTTCCCAACTATAATTTTTCTAGAGCTAGTACTTATGAAGTTTTAAAATTTAAAATATAGTTTTTGGGCCGGAGTTTAACCTAGTGGTAGAGTGCTTGCCTAGCAAGCACAAAGACCTGGGCTCGATTGCTCGGTACATACATAGAAAAAGTCAGCAGTAGTGCTACGGCTCAAGTGGGAGGGTTCTAGCCTTGAGAAAACCCAACAACAGTGCTGAGGCCCTGAGCTCAAGTCCAGGACTGGCACTATATATATAGTTTTTTAAACTCAAAATCTTAAGTCTAAGCTAATGATTTAGTTAAATATTAAATTGGAACCAGGGACTTAAGCTCTTAGATATATTTAATATTCAGGGTTTCTTTCCAAATATGTGAAAATCAAGTCCCCATATAGCCACACTCAAAAGTATTAATCTAAGGGCTTGATTCACTTTTTCCCTAATTCTAATTTACAATCTCAACTAACTTAAAATTAAAAAACCCTACCAGCCTGGTGCCGGTGGCTCATACCTGTAATCTTAGCTACTCAGAAAGCTGAGATCTGAGGATCACGTTTCAAAGCCAGCCCCAGCAGGAAAGTCTGTGAGACTCTTTATCTCCAGCTAACCACCAGAAAACTATAAGTGGCTGTCATTGTGACTCACATGGTAGAGCAACTAGCCTTGAGCTGAAGAGCTAAGGGACTGCATCCTGGCCCAGAGTTTAAGCCCCATGACTGTGGATGAAGGAGAGGGAAGCCTACCATTTGTGTTCTATCTAAACTGCTTAGTTCTTTAAGACTCTTTCAGTTTTTGTAGTTTTGAGGTTTTTTGGTTTTTTTTTTTGGCAAGTTAATTAGGGGATCATGTTTTCAGATAGCTTAGGCTGTATCTTAAGAAAACAAGTGAGATCTGGAGTTATATCTGGGAATATTTTTATATTATATTATAATATTTTATATTATATTCTTTTCTGAAAGTGTCCCTGAGACTGTCTTCCAAATAGGGTGGTCTCTGAGCCTGCCACCCTGATATACCACTTTACTTCATCTTCAGATGATATGATCGGTTTACAGTCCTGTTGCCTGACTCAATTACATTTGATCAATTTACATTCATGTGTGTGTATGTATGTGTGTGTATATATGTGTATATACATATATATATATATATATATATATATCTTTTTTTTTTGTCAGTCTGGGCCCTGAACTCAGGGTCTGAGTACTGTCCCTGAGCGTTTTTTTTTTTTGCCAGTCTTGGGCTTGAGTTCAGGGCCTGAGCACTGTCCTTTCTCAAGGCTAGCACTCTACCACTTGAGCCGCAGTGCTATTTCTAGCTTTTACTGAGGAATTGAACCCGGGTCTTTGTGCATGCTAGGCAATTACTCTATCACTAGGCCAAACTCCTGGCCTATGTGCCTGAGCTTTTTTTACTCAAGACTGGCTCTCTACCATTTGAGGCTCAGCTCCCCTTCTTGGCAGTTAGTTGGAGATAAGATTTTAAAGCCTGCATCCATGATCCTCAAATCTCAGACTTTTGTGTAGCTAGAATTACAGGTATGAGGCACCCCAGTGGCTGTTTTGAATTCATGTTTTGGTTTTTGTCTTTTTTAATTGGCATGCTATAATTATAATAATAATAATAATTATTATTCTTATTATTTTGGTGTGTCATGGGACTTGAACTCAGGCGGGATGCTGTCCCTAAACTCTTCATCTCAATGCTACCACCCTACCCTTGAGCCAAACCCCACTTCCCGTTTTCTAGAGGTTAATCAGAGATAAGAGTCTCAGGTCCTTTTGTGCCAAGCTGGCTTTGAACCTTGAGCCTCAGATCTCAGCCTCCTGTGTGATTACAGCCATGAGCCACTGTGCCTGGCTTACAATGAATTCTAGACTATATTCTTCCCCCTGTCAAGTACCCATTCCCTGAGGCTGATTTTGTTGGGCTTTGACCTGTCTTTATAATGTGCCTATAAATTTATAAGTAAACATGTTGGGCAGTATTACAAGTGGTTACAAATGAATTAACTAAAGTGCAATAGACTTGATGGAGAATTCAAATAGTATAATTTTTAGCAATACTGTTTGTCACCAATAAGTACCAATAGTTCAGAGACTGTTGTTTTTGGTCAAGACTTGATCACAGTAATGGTGCTACATCAGTTTACTGAAAACTGAAGTACGTGAATGAGTCCAAAATATCAAGCTACTTATTCATGATAGTAACAAGTTTTAAAAGGTGAGGACAGATGTTGCCTGAAGAAAAGTATTCAGAAAGTGAAATTACTAGCAACTTGTCTTATATGCAGATACTCAGAGCAGTGGGTTATGTAATTCAGACATGTTATGGCCATCAACTGAGGGAACTCCTGCGACAATACTGTTTAGACCTGTTAGACTCAACAGGTGCTATTCCTTGGACTGTGATGGATCCTTAGGGCAGAACTTAAATAAGCAACAATACTTGTTTTCTGCAGTCAAACTGTCCTTATCTAGAATTTTGCCACCGTGTTTGCTGATCTTCATATTTTGCTCATTTTCCAACATATAAAAACTTACAAGTTTGCAATGTAGAAATTTCCATAGCTATCTCCAAAACTCCTTGCTGGGATGGCTATAATTTTTGACTCTTGTAAGCTTTTAACTATTTTTAAATAAGACTTATCTCCTGTGTTGTATTTGCTTTTATAGTCATGGTTTTAAGACCATTGGAAGTTTTAATGTCTACTTTTCTGGCGCACACTGTATCCTAAATAAAAGTTAGGATACAGACTATAAGTAATATGATACCTTAGCTCTGTGATGGACTATATATATCAGCAAGATAATTTTAAACTATCTGAGAGAGGGGCCGGGAGTTTGGCCTAGTGGTAGAGTGCTTGCCTAGCATGCACAAAGACCCGGTTTCGATTCCTTGGTACCACATACTTAGAAAAAGCCAGAAGTGGTGCTGAGGCTCAAGTGGTAGAGTTCTAGCCTTGAAAAAAATCCAAGGACAGTCCTCAGGCCCTGAGCTTAAGCCCAGGACTGGCAAAAAAAAAAAAAAAAAAAAAAGAAACAAATGAAATTAATGTATTAACAATATAACCTAAAGTTAATTTCAACATGTAGTTGACCTAGCAATTTAAGATATATATATATATTTTGGCCAGTCCTGGGCTTGAGCTCAGGGCCTGAGCGCTGTCCTTGGACTTTCTCAAGGCTAGAGCTCTACCACTTGAGCCTCAGCACCACTTCTGGCTTTTTTGTATGTATGTGGTACCAAGGAATCGAACTCGGGGCTTTGTGCATGCTAGGCAAGCACTTTAATCACTAGGCCAAACTCCCGGCCCCAATTTAAGATATTTTATATATTTTTTTATATTGAGGCTTTGTTATTTTGTTCTCCTTGCACATTAAGCTATATTTCAGATGTTCAATAACCACATATAGCTAATGGCTTTTATATTGGGTGGTGCAGTCTTAACCTTTGCAATTTTGGACTAGTAGCATAGATTCTCTTTTAATGTAAGCATGTTTATTGTTTTAGATGAATATTTCTAATTGAATAAAATGTATTCTAAATATATTGTTCTTATTTCCTTTCTCCTAAAGGCCCTTCCTTCTTCCATGATCATAGTAGCAGTTTATTGTCCAGTGGTAGCTGCTGTTTTTATTGTCCTGAAGATGGTCAACTATCGACTACACAGAGCTCTGGATGCTGGAGAAGTTGTAGATAGGCGTGTGAATGAGTTCACTGATCAGCGAGCCAAAACTGAACAAGGCAACTGTTCAATAAGAAGAAAAGACAGTAATGGACCAAGGTAAGCAAACCTGGGTTACTTTGTACTATTTGGTATATCTGTTATGACATGCTTACTGTACTGTGATTATTATCTTTATATGATTTTAAGGCAATATCAAGTCTTTATCACTGTAGGTATAGTGACAGAGTTAAGACTAACTGGTGTATATGAGAAGTAAGTATCCTTGACCTCATTACTAAACTAAGCTACATGATTATACAAGACCAAAAACGAAGGAAACACAGCCTAAAGAATAATGAAACCCAGTTCTAAATCTTAGCAGTTAAGAAATATACAAATAGCAAGGTGTAGGTGGCTCATGCCTGCAATCCTAGTTTCTCAGGAGGCTGAGATCCGAGGATCACAGTTCAAAGCCAGCTGGGGCAGGAAAATCAGTGAAATTCTTTTTTTTTTTTTTTACAATTTGTTCAAAATTGCTTTATTGATACACAATACACATACAAATAATATAATTGATGGGATAAAATTTATCTAAACTGGACAATTTGATAGTTTTTTTACATATTTATGGGTTTGTGCTATGTGAATCTATTTTAAAAATATTTTCATCATTCTAGAAAAAAAATCAACTTGTACCTATTAGTAGCCACTGAGATTCTTCCCCCCCCCTCCCTTCCTTCCTTTGTGGGTTGTGGAGCTTGAGCTCTGGGCCTAGGTGTTGTCCCTAAGCTTTTCGGCCCAGGGCTACTACTCTACCCCTTGAGCCACAGTGCCGTGCCACTTCTGGTTTTCTGGTGGTTAATTGGAGATTAAACAGTTCTGCAAGGTAGGTGCTATCAGCATTCCTAATTTACAGTTGTGGAAACCAAGGTGAGAACGATTCAGCAACCTCAAGGGATCAGGCTCTAGAGTCTATGCTTTTAACCACTGTGTCACTATAATATCAATGAATTTGAAGTGTAAATAAAAAATCGATGTTCCTCTGTTAAGTTATATTACTATTCTGTGTATTCTCTAGTGCATTGAAAGCCTTTGTTTTTCCTTTTCAATTATATTCCTTCTTGAGCTGCACCAGTGGCTTGTGCTTATAATCTTAGCTACTCTGGAAGCTGAGATCTGAGGATCTTAGTTGAGACCCAGCTTATGCAGGAAACTCCTTGATACCCTTATTGCCAGTTAACCACCAAAACCCCTAGAACTGGAGCTGTGACTCAAGTGGTAGAGTGCTAATTTTTTTTTTTGGTCGGTGGTGGGACTTGAACTCTATGCCTGGGCACTGTCCCTAGCTGTTCAGCTTAAGACTACTGACTTGCCCATTGAGCCACAGCGCCACTAGTGAAGAGTGCTAATTTTGAGCACAGAAATCCCAGAGAAAGCTCATAGGTCCTGAGTTTGAGATCGAGGACCAGCACAAAATTACATTCCTTCTTACCTTTTATGTGGTTACCTTGTTTGTTGAGCAAGTATTTTACTCTCATATTACTTGTTTACATTTAAAATTTATAAAGTGAAGGACTTTTGTTTTCCTTTATAAATATAATTTTCAAAATTCTAATTTAATTGTTGGGATGAGCAGTTTCATAGTCTAACTTTTTTTTGTCAATCCTGGGGCTTGAGCTCAGGATTGAGCTCATGTACTTTCCGCGTTCTACCACTTGAGTCACAGCATCACTTTCAGTCTTTTCTGTGTATGTGATACTGAGGAGTTGAACCGAGGGCTTCATGCATGCTAGGCGAGCACTCTACTACTAGGCCACACTTGTGGCTGTGACTATATAGTATTTGGACAAAATTGTAATAGATGTCTCAATGTTTGATGTTTCTGTTTTTTAGATTAGTAATGAATTGGAAGTATTTTTCTTGTTATTGCCGTTTATATTATTACATTATCTTATGTTATTTAATATTTTGTTATTCTATTATTTATCATGTGTTTGTTACTTTGTGACTTGTATGTGTTCCCTTTGGTACTAAATTTTCTGTTCATTTGGAGAAAACATATTTACTACAGGATGTTAATTTGTGCGTGTGTTTGTGTGTGTCTGTGTCTGTCTGTCTATCTACCTGCCTGTGTCATGGGCCTTGAACTCTGGGCTTGGGTGCTGTCTCTAAGCTCTTTAGCTCAAGGCTAGTACTCCACCTCTTCAGCCACAGTACCATTTCCGGTTTTCTGGTTGTTAGTTGGAGATAAGAGTCTCATGGACTTGCGTGCCAGGGCTGGCTTTGAACCGTGATCCTCAGATCTCATCCTCCTGAATGGCTAGGATTGTAGGTGCCTAGCAGGATATTAATTTTTTATATTCAGTAACAAATACTTTCTCTTGGTTTATAATATTTTCTGTTTCTATGCCACTATTTTTTAATGTGGTCTGTTCTATATTTGTTGTGTATGTTAGTGTGTGTGTGTGTGTGTGTGTGTGTGTGTGTGTTTGCGAATGTGTGTACTGGTATTGGGTGTTGAATTCAGGGCTTTGTGCTCTCATTCACCTTTCTTGCTTTAGGTTGATGCTCTGTTACTTGAATACTTATAGTCTGGCATTTTGCTGATAAATTGGAGATGGAGTCACATGGATTTTCCTGCTCTAGCTAGCTTCAGACCATAATCCTCCAGATCTCAGCCTCTTGAGTAGCTAGGATTACTGGCATGAGCCACTAGCACCCAGCTTATATCTGTCTTTGATGTCAAATTTTTATAAGATTTTTATGTGTAATGTACTTTTATTGTTGTTCTCTGGTATCTACTAAGAATTGTTTTCATGGTAGCCTATTTACGCCGAAGTTCACTCCAAATATACAGTGGTACTGCCAATCATCTGTAGATTACTTATAATATAGAATGCAATGCAAAGCTATGTAAGTAGTAGTGGTACTATACTGTTAAAGAATAATGACACAAAAATAATCTATGCATGTTAGTACAGAGCTCCCCACCTTACCCCCACCAGTCCCCCAGGACTTGAATTCAGGCCCTGGGCAGTGTCTTTGAGCTTTCTCAAGGCTAGCGCTGTACCACTTGAGCCACAGCACCACTTCTGGCTTTTTCTGTGTATATGGTACTGAGGAATCCAACCCAGGTCTTCCTGAATGCTAGACAAGCACTCTACCACTAGGCCACACTCCCGGGTCCTTTGTTTTGTTTTGATCCATGTTTGATTGAATCCACAGGTACAGGACCTGAAGTTGTCTTTTGATTTATTAAATTATAAAATTATAATATAGTCATGCTGTTATTTTATTAGTTATATACAAATACGTATTATACAGATAAATTACACATTTATCCTAGATTGTGTCTTGTCATGTTGCTTTTCATATGGTTTCTTATAATTATCCTACATTGTTAAATTTAATGTAATAAAATGTTCCTTTTTTTTTTTAAGTAAGATTCACTTTTTTGGGGTGGGGGAGCAGTCCTAGGCTTGATCTCAGGGCCTGAGCACTTTCCTTGGGCTTTCCTCAAGGCTAGCACTCTACCACTTGAGCCATAGCAACACTTTTCTGGCTCTTTTTTTTTCTATGTATGTGGTAATGAGGAATTGAACTCCGGTCTCTGTGCATGCTAGGCAAGCAAACTCTTGGACCCCAAAAGGTTCATTTTTATTTAAAGTGCTATACTATGTAAGACAACCATCACAAAAGGCAGGCCGGTAGAATAATAAAGGAGTTTATTAGGGGGGCCATGTTACTGGGGAGAGGGACAGGGCAGGGGACAGAGAGGAATGGTGGTCATGCTATCAGGTAGCTAGAAGAGAGGGGTCGGGGGATGTTCATTTTAAATAGAATTACTGTGTTTAGGAAATGATTTCCTTCACAGAAATCTGGAGGTGGGTACCTCTTCCATATTATCTTTAAGAATTCACATTTCTTTTTCAAATTTCAGTTCTCACTGAAATTATATTAGTTGGTAGTGTCGTGTGAATTCAGACTTTATTTTCTTTATAAAAGATTATTTACTTTCTCTTATTCAGTAATCTCCAACATTCTTTCTGCCATAAGCTAAGTTTCCATACACAGTGGTATGTTTGTGGATTCCTTTCTGTGTTTGGCAGATCTGATAGTTATTCATGTTTCCTTATCACACTATTTTAACTGTCCTAGCTTTCTAGCATGGCTGTTAGTGGCTCCTGAGGGCAAACCTGTGTTGTTATTTTCAGATATGACTTTTCTCATTTTGACTCTTTGTTCTTTGATATAATTTTTAAAGTCTGCAAGGAAAAGTCCTTAAAATTTTGGCATTTTTATTAGAATTGCTTTGAAAACACAGAAGCCTCTGCTGAATGCTTTTCAATATTAAATCATCTAGTTACTTTGACCTTTTTTTCCCCCCATTGGTCATGGGGCTTGGACTCAGTGCTGGGCACTGTCCCTGAGCTCTTTTAGTCAAGGCTACTGCTCTACCACTGAGCCACAGTGCCACAGAGCCACTTCTCGAGTTACTTTGCATTTCAGAATTTCAGCAATTTTTTTGTCATTTTCTTTCTTTAAAAGGAGATTGTTTTATTGTTTTTCTTCTATACAAAAACACTTCAAATATATTTTCTGTTTACTTCTCTGCTATATGTAGTTTACATCCTATCCAACAATTTTTATTAAACTGTTATAATGATGATACTTGTTTACAGGTTATTTGTTGATTTTCTGTAAATGATGATAGTCTTTTTCTATTTAAACTGGTACTAGAGTCATAGCCAAAGGAAAAAATTAAACAAGATGAATAGGGACCAGAATGTTGTATATCCTTTTTTTATAATCATAATCATATTATTTTAAGGTGTTATAAGAACTTTGTAGGTTTTTGTTATTGATACCTTCTTTTCCTCACCCTATCAATTGTGAATCTTTCAATCTATTCTGAGGAAAGAAATGAACAGGAGGGGCTTGGAGTTTGGCTTAGTGGTTAAAGTGCTTGCCTAGCATGCACGAAGACCCAGGTTCGATTCCTTGGTACCACATATATAGAAAAAGCCAGAAGTGGTGCTGAGGCTCAAGTGGTAGAGTTCTAGCCTTGAGAAAGACCAAGGACAGTGCTCAGGCCCTGAGCTCAAGCCCAGGACTGGCAAAAAAAAAAAAAGAAATGAACAGGAGAATTTATGAAATCACTCTACGTGGTATATTGAGCAATCAGTTAGTTAGTTGTAGGAATGAATGAATACAATAGGATTGCCTGAGCCTTATGGTTTTCCTTGCATGGCACATCAGTTCAAAAATGCTTGAATTTTTTTTTTATCATAGACTAAGTCCAAAATGTTTATATTACATTTTTAAAGCTTCTGGAGAAGTTAGGGCACTGAATTTAAGGATTTGAATGCAAATATTTTGGAGACAGATGACATTTTTCTTTGTTTCTCATAGTATTGTAAACTAAGGATCCATTTAGACTACATGGAGTTGAATTTTCTGAGGGAGATTTATTCTGTTTAAGGACTTGTTTTTATCTGTCCATATTTTTCTGAGTATCATAATCTAAATTAGATTTATAGACTTTGCAGTATAATGATTCAGTAAAGTTTCTCACCAAAACTTGAACATGAGTAACTAATAACAAGTTAGTTTGTGAAATCTCCACTGTAATTTAGATTAGACCCCTTTTGGTTTTCTGCTTTTCCCTGTACCTGGTTTTTTTCTTTTTAACAGATGGGGAAATTAAGGCATAGAGGTAGAGATTCCCTGAATTTGGTGTATAGCTTACTGCAGTAGACCACTTTGCTTCTGTGAGAATTATAAACTACTATACTTTCCAGGTATGTGCAGAAATCTCCATTGCTAAAAATCTGCAAGTCTTGCTAATTAAAAAACAAACAAACAAATAAACCCTTAAAAAAGCCAAGCCATTCACATGTTTAGCTATATTTAGGCCACCTCAGCTTGGCTGAAATGTTACACAGTCACATGTAATGTAAGTATATTATGTATAAAAATAAAAATTGACATCCAAGACAAATATAAGCTACTCAGGAGGCTGAGATCTGGAGGATTATGGTCTGAAGCCAGGTAGGGAAGAAAAATCCATGTAACTTCGTGACTAAGTCTACATGCTGAGAAAACAAAGTATGGAAATTTTATTGGGGAATTAAAATGAAAATTAAAATAGTGGAGCTGTTCCCTTTTTTCTTTGTCTTTTTTGTTTCATTAATACCTCTTTGTGCCCACTTGGTGTTGGCTATTGGCCACTATTAGATTTAGATCATTGGTTTTCCTCTACGGATGTTTTACCTCCCTGGACATTCAGTAGTGTTGGAAGACATTTTTGGTTGTCACAGTGGGGGTTGCTGCTAGCACCTAGAGAGGCAAAGACCATGGATTCTGCTAGCCATCCTTACCATACATGGGACAGACAGTCTTTGACAGTCCTGAATTATGCTGCCAAATGTCAGTTGGGCCAAAGTTAATCTTGTTCTAGATATTGATGTTTACTTTTCAGTTTTGAACTAGACAAATAAGTAATTCAGAAAAGTGGACAAGTCCTTCCTATGACTGGATAGTCTATTCATATAGTAGAATGTATTTTAACCTGTAAAAAGGAATCAAGTATTATACAATGTGAAGGACCCTGAAAACATGATAAGGGTCAGTCCCTAAAGATCATATACTATATAATTCTGTTGGTATGAAACGTACAGAATGGGTGGTTGACTTCTACTGGGAGGATGGAAAAAGGTGGATGAACAATGGCCAAAAGAGTTTTGAGACAGTAAAAATGTTCTAAATTGAATTGCGTTATTACTTTCCCAATTATGAATGTACTAAAAATCACTGAATTATAATTGTAAGATTTCTGAATTATGTCAGTAAAATTGAAGTACAAATAAGAGGAAGATTCTTGATCCTTTCTGTGATGTTGTATTTTCTCTTTCTTTCTTTCTTTCTTTCTTTCTTTCTTTCTTTCTTTCTTTCTTTCTTTCTCTCTCTCTCTCTCTGTCTCTCTCTGTCTCTGTCTTTTCCTTCCTTCCTTCCTTCCTTCCTTCCTTCCTTCCTTCCTTCCTTCCTTCCTTCCTTCCTTCCTTCCTCTCTTCCTTCCTTCTCTCTCTCTCTCTCTCTCTCTCTCTCTCTCTCTCTCTCTCTCTCTCTCTCTCTCTCTCTCTCCCCCTCTTCCTCTTCCTCTCTCTCTCTCTCTCTCTCTCTCTCTCTCTCTTTCTTTCTTTCTTTCTTTCTTTCTTTCTTTCTTTCTTTCTTTCTTTCTTTCTTTCTTTCTTTTCCTTCCCCTGTATCCTTTGATTCCTGTGGTCTGGCTAAGAGGATACATTCAAGCAGCCATGACAATAACAATGCTGGTTATTTATCATCCATATCTTGGTGTGATGATAGTGATTTAAACTGTTACTTGCCTAAGTGCCCATTACAAAGATACTCTCAGGATAGCCTACATAGCTTGTATGAGTTAACACTGAACAGTTAAACTAGCATATGCCATTTACACATGGGCGTTTGTATCTTGAATTGACCATTACATTTTGCTAGTCCTGGGGCTTGAACTCTGGGCTTAGACATTGTCCCTGAGCCTCTTTGTGCTCAAGGATAGTGCTCTACCACTTGAGCCACAGCACTACTTCTGGCCTTTTCTGAGTAGCTTGTTGGAGATAAAGAGCCTCATAGACTTTTCTTCATGTGCTGTCTTCACACCATGATCCCCACATCTCAGTCTCCTGAATAGCTAGGATTACAGGTGTGAGCCACCAGTGCCTAGCTAATGAATTATCTTTTGTTTATAACTTTTTCTTATAGCAAGATAAGCTTAATGACTCACATTATTCAGAAGTCTGCACGCAGGAGATACCTCTAGGTATATCAAGATACAGAGGTTGAAACAATCATTGCATGATACTGCTTTTTGTCTTTTAGCAAGGTTCTTCTCTTCTTTTAGCTTTTTGTATAGACATTTCTGATTATAAGATGGCTATAGTAGCTCTAGGCTTTAAGTCTGCATAGACACTGGTAGCCCAGTTTAGAATAGCTTGAGTTGGGGTTTGTGCTTATTTTAGAATTAATCTCAGGGACCAGTGTTTTGGTGACAGTAGATATAACCCCTGAGCTTAAGGGGTTCTGAGCATTACTTAGAACAGTTTGGGATGAAGAGGTTGGTTTGTAAGAATTTTGATTGTTTTTTGATTAATAAGTAAGTACATTAAATGATGAGTGGCAAGACAGTTTGTTCTTTATAATGTCCAGGCTGTGCAGTAAAACATCTACCTTGTATTTAAAAATGGAATACTTTTATTTTTTTTGTGGGTCATGGGGCTTGAACTCGGCCTCTTGAACTCGGCCTGGGCGCTGTCTCTGAGCTCTTCAGTTCAAGGCTACCGCCCTATCCCTGGGCCTGGGCGCTGTCTCTGAGCTCTTCACCTCAAGGTTGTTGCCCTACCCTTGAGCCAAGCCCCACTCCCTGTTTTCTAGAGGTTAATTGGAGATAAAGAGTCTTAGGTCCTTTTTTTTTCCCCCCATATATTTTTAGTTGCAATAAATAGAAGGGTTACATTATATTCGCCAGATAGAAGGTGTATTACTTCGCAAACATTGATACCCTTTCTCCTGTCTTGGACCCCATTTCCCTTTCTCTACCCCCGCCCCTCATCTTTTTTTCCCCCTTCCCTATCCTATTTCAAATAACCAAATAAGCATATATACAGTATATCAGATGACAAGGTGAAATACTGTAACAATGTGAGATAATAGAGGGACAGCAAAAGAGATGAGAGATAACATTAAGGACAAAAATCACTTATTATATGGCTTTTGTTTCTATATCCTGGAGGTCCTTTCGTTTAGCGTCATACTATATGGCCTTATGTATCTAGGTTGTGTTCTATTGTAAATCTCTGCTAGGAGAGCCCAAGGTTTCTACTGATTATGACAAATGAGGGAAACCATTGAGCCTATGTTCCTTTGAGTCTGGCTTACTTCACTTAATAGGATTTTTTCTAAGACTTTCCATTTCCTTACAAATGGGGCAATGTAGTTCTTTCTGACAGCAGCATAGAATTCCATTGTGTATAAATATTACATCTTGTTGATCCACTCATCAACTGAGGGGCATCTGGGTTGTTTCCATATCTTTGCTATGGTAAATAGTGTTGCAATGAACATCATTGTGCTAGTGGATTTAGTATATACTTGTTTCTGGACGATTGGGTAAATGCCAAATAGTGGAATTGCTAGGTCATAGGGGAGCTCTATGTTTAGTCTTTTGAGGAACCTTCATATTGCTTTCCATAGTAGTTGAACAAGTTTGCACTCCCACCAACAGTATAGTAGTGATCCCTCCTGGCCACATCCCCGCCAGCATTTGTTGTTATTAGATTTCTTGATCATGGACATTCTTACTAGAGTGAGGTGGGTCCTTTTTGTGCCCAGACTGGTTTTGAACCTTGATCTTCAGATCTCAGCCTCCTGAGTAGCTAGGATTACAGGCGTGAACCACTGCTCCTGCTTGGAATACTTTTTATGCCTGGTATAATGAATAAACACATTTGGGTATGTAGGATTATAAGGAGTTTTTTGTTGTTGTTGTTGTTGTTTTTTAAATTGTGCCAAACCTGAGAATTGAACTCGCCTTGAGCACTATTTTTGAGCTTTTGTGCTCAAGGCTGGCTCTCTGCTACTTGAGCTTGTTGGTGATTAATTGGAGACAAAAGTCTCTCAGACATTATTGCTTGGTCTGGGTTTGAATTGTGATCCTCAGATTTTATAGCCTTCTAAGTAGGTAGGATTACAAATGTGAGCCTACTGATACCTGGCAGGATTATGAATTGTTTTAACAACTATATGTCCAAGGAAACATACTACATAATATTTTGAAATTTGGTGAAATTTATTTATTTCTTTTTCCAAGTTCTGGGTTTCTATTATTTCTAAATATTCTTGGTGGGCTTCACTAGTTCTTTGAACCTAGTATTTAATACCTGCTGTCTTTCATTGTACAGCATCATTTTAGATTATACCTACTAACTCAGCAAACACTAATTAACTTTTAGGTTTTGAGTTCTGTACAACAGTTAGTATCCCAATTAAGTTCTGTTTACTTAAAAAATGCATATATAAAGGCTGGGAATATGGCTTAGTGGTAGAGTGCTTGCCTAGCATGCATGAAGCTCTGGGTTTAATTCCTCAATACCATATAAGGTATATATAAGTGGCTCAAGTGGTAGAGCGTTAGCGTTGAGCTCAGGGAGGCTTAGAGATAGAGCCCAGGCTTTGAGTTCAAGCCCCAGGACTGGTAAAATATAAAAAATTTTAAAAATGCACATACAAATGTTATAACCAGGATGATTGATGTTCTTTTTTGTTGTTGTTTTTTTTTGGCTAGTCCTGGGCTTGGGCTCAGAGCTTGAGCACTGTCCTTGGACTTTCTCAAGGCTATCACTCTACCGCTTGAGCCTCAGCACCACTTCTGACTTTTTGCTATGTATGTAGGGTGCCGAGGAATCGAACCCGGGTCTTTGTGCATGCTAGGCAAGCACTTTACCACTAGGCCAAACTCCCGGCCCCCTTGATTGATGTTCTTATGCTTCACTGTTGTGTTGTGCAGCTTAGTTAGACTATGCCATGGAGACATCACTTAATGTGATAGCTGATTACTTTCTCTCTTTTTTTTGAGGATTATTTATGCAAGCTTATTTTTTTTTCTTTTTTTGCCAGTCCTGGGGCTTGAACTCAGGGCCTGAGCACTGTCCTTGGGCTTTCTCAAGGCTAGAGCTCTATTACTTGAGCCACAGTATCCAGCTTTTTTTTCCCTATGTATGTAGTATGGTACTAAGGAATTGCACCCCGGTCTTCCTGCATGCTAGGCAAGCACTCTATCACTAGGCCAAACTCCCAGCCCCAATATCTGATTACTTTTTATGTTTATAGTTGACTAATTTCTCTTTGCTTCTAGGAATCAAAAGACAATAAGAATGATTCTATGGCACATATAATATATTTATTATGCTATGGTTATATTTAAGGCCATCTTCTGGTAATGAATTGGATATAGACAATGGATTGGGGTAAGAGCATGTAGTACTTTCTAAAAATGATATGGTTATTAAATAGTTCCAGTTTTCAGACTTGTAAATGAAGAATTAATTCTTTGCTTCTCTCCTTTTAAAAACTAGAACATTTAGTAGTTTTACAGAAAAAAACAAAACAAATGAAAGTAATTGGTGTCAGAATGATGTTAACTGTTCTGCTTTTTGAATTTTATTTTTCTCACCCAGTGATCCTGGTGGAGGGATTGAAATGTCTGAATTCATTCGAGAGGCCACCCCTCCAGTTGGTTGCAGTTCAAGAAATTCTTATGCTGGACTTGATCCAAGCAACCAGGTAGGAACCTACATAGTTTTATTTTTTATTTTTATTTTTTTGCAGTTCTGGGGTTTGACTAAGGGCTTTGGTTTGCTAGGCTGGCACTCTACCACTTGACTCCTACCTCTAGTCCTGCTTTTTTGCTTATTATTTTGGAAATGTTGTGTCTGGGGAACTTTTCTTCCTGTGCTAGCCTTGAACTTTGATTCTCTAGATCTCAGAATCCTAGGATTATAGTCATGAGCCACCAGTACTAGGTGATGTTTATTTTTCTGATGATCATTTAAAAAATAAGCATATTAATATAGTATGTATATTTTAACTGCTGCCTGTACTTTTATAAGTACGTACTTATAGCCTACATATATAATCAACATAGTTATGATGACTGCCTTAGAAATTTAGCTTCTAGCTTGCTCTGTTATTTACCTTCATGTCATCTGTATTAGAATGGTACAGATGTTTATGATTTAGAGTTTGAAAGCATGACAAAAAATATAAACAATCAAGTGAACTAACAGGAAATGTTAATAGTAGAGCAAGAGGTAGAGTGTAGATCTCCATTTGATGATTTTTATTATTTTTCTGCTATTTAAATTTTATGTTTCACTGAGAGTAGTTTGAATGTAGATTTTGCTCTCGTTATGGTTAACCTTGGCTCTTCTGCTTAAGTTCTCTCACTTTTCCTAAATCTGGCTATTTCTGTTTGTCTTCTCAACAGACAACTTTGCTAGTTGAAGTAAACCTTGGGAGAATTTTGTGTAGCTATGAAATTCAGTCACCATTCTGCAGAAAAAATTGCTCATTTCCATCAGAGTCTAGATTAGACTTTATTTCACTCTAGCATTCCTGCTTTTATATACATGACTTTGTGGATTGAAAACACTCTTCCTATTTCTTCCTTTCTGATCCCCAGGAAGACTTAGTTCTTATTTTCTGGTCTAACTGTAACTCTGCTTGAAAGCACCCCCCTCCTTCTTTTCAAATTTTAAAAGATATTATATTATAATCTACCTCTGGTAAAGACCTCTGGTTGACCCAGTCTCTGGCACATGGGGCCCTTATTGTTTATCTCAGTTCTTTGTTTTGGTGTATGATACTATGTGGTAGTTTATAAGCCTTTAAAGAAGTAGATTTTCCAATTTCTCCTGTATAATATATTGCCTGTGTGAAGTGACTTTCACTAATGACTGCTTATTATCTATGTAATTAAACTTTAGAGGTAAAATTGGATTTGGTCCTTTTCTTAACAAATAGCAAACCTAAGTTTCCTGATTTTATCTTATTATTCAACTATTCTGCATGCTGCTGTATGCTATATAAGGCCAATATTATTTTTTAATTTTATTTATTGATATCTATCTATCTATCTATCTATCTATCTATCTATCTATCTATCTATCTATCTATCTGCCAGTCCTGGGCTTGAGCTCAGTGCCTGAGCACTGTCCTTGGACTTTCTCAAGGCTAGAGCTCTACCGCTTGAACCTCAGCATCAATGTAGTTGTTTTTTTTTCCTATGTATGTGGTACTGAGGAATTGAATCCAGGTCTTTGTGCATGCTAGGCAAGCACTCTACCACTAGGTCAAACTCCCGGCCCATGGCCAATATTATTAAAATGGTATATTTTATAAATGAGAAGTCCCTTATTCCCTCATATATCTGGATAGAGGATTTGTATTTATTTGAATTGTAATTTCATGATTTATAATTCAAGTAAGTGAATAATATTGGTTGGTTTCAGTTGTGATTTTAGAATAGAGCAAATAAACCTAAAATTTGTATCTTTTCCATCACAAGCTGATAGAATGGGAGATATTGTTGTGTTAAATAGTGAGCTGGGCATGGTAGCTCACATCTGTAATCCTAGCTACTTTGGAGGCTGAGATTTGAGGATTGAGGTTCAAAGCCATCCTGGGCACGAAAGTGTTAGATTCTTTTCTCCAATTAACCAGTAGAAAAGTGGAAGTGTTGCTGTGGCTCAAGGAGTAGGGCGATAGCTTTGAGCTGAAGAGGTCAGGGATAATGCCCAGGCCCAGAGTTAAAAACTCCGGGCCTACAATCTTCTTTTGAAAAACGGTTACTGATATCCTCTATCCTTGGGGTGGTTTTTTGTTTGTTTGTTTCAATCTTATGTTTTTCTCAGTTTCTTTCAATGGAATAAAATGACATAATCCTTAGATATGGCTACATGTTTTATATTCCTATCTTTTTTTTAACAAATGTAGAAAATGTTAGATTACATTAGCAACGTACCATTCATTTTTCCAGGAGAGCCACACTTTAATTTTCTTTCCCCCCAGAGGCAAAAGTTACCAAGAGCATAGTAGTAGTCATTTCTTGTTATCATTTCTATTGGAACTGGCACACTTGTTTTAGTGAAAGCATTCTTAAAACATATGTACATGCACTACATGCACAATATTGTAAATAAAACTTTCTTTATAAAATAGTAACTTTTAATATGGGTAAATATTGAAGTTACTGTGCTTTGTGGGTGTTAAGTGATTTTTTGTTTTTGTTTTTGATCTCCTGTGTTCTGGGATTTCAGACTTGTACCACCATACCTGACTGGCTTTTTCTCTGCAATTATATTGCCTTCTATGGTTAATTCTCTTGAGAAAAACTAGGAGTATCAAAGTTAATAAAAACTTCAAAAATATTATAGCGTTTAATTTTTATTGGCTATATTAAGAGCTTATTAATTTCATCTGCATTTCTATGCTTATTTTTACTTTCTTACTGACACATAGCTTATAGCTATTATATATTATATTATTATAGCACAAAGCTCAATTGTTTGTGAGTCTTTTACATTTGTGTGTATTACTCAGTGGCCATCCAGGTCGCGACGTTCATCCTGTCCTGTCAAAGGAATCATTAAACTATGTTCATCATTCAGCGAATGCCGAATTTCCTGAATTACTTTCTTTGTTGAATTCTGTGAAACACATATAGAAATTATTGCTAAGACTTGATTTAGTTGATATCCTGTGGTTAAATTTGTTTTTCTTTGTGGTATGTTTTTTTTTTTTATCCCGCTTTTGGTTTTTGTTTTGTTTTGTTTTTGAACTTGGGCAAGTGAAATGTCTTTTAGCCTTTTCACTCAAAGCTAATATGCTACCATCTGAGTCTCAAATCTACTTCTGACTTTGGTGGTTAATGGGAGATTAAGAGTCTCATGAATTTGTTTTGCTTATGCAGGCTTCAAATCACAGTTCTCAGATCTCAGCCTCCTGAGTAGTTAGGATTAAGATGTGAGCCCCTGTGCCCATCAATTTATTTATTCATTTACTTATTTATTTTTCTAGCCATCTATATAGAAGCATTTTCTATCCTGGAACTAAGGAATTATTAGTGCATATTAATATGCTAACAATTTGATGGGCTTATATTTGTCTCTGTTGCATTTTTTGTATGTTTTGTTCCCTGAAATGTCTTTATCCTGAGGAGTTGTAAGTTTATTAGGGATAGAAAGTCTTACATGTACTATGTTATCTTTCATCTCTTTTGCTGTCCCTTGGTTATCTCATATGGTTACAGAATTTTACCTTGTTATCTGTTTTTTGTTTTTTTTTTTTTTGCCAGTCCTGTGCTTGAGCTCAGGGCCTGAGCACTGTCCTTGGACTTTCTCAAGACTAGAGCTCTACCACTTGAGCCTCAGCACCACTTCCGGCTTTTTTTCTATGTATGTGGTACCGAGGAATCGAACCCGGGTCTTCATGCATGCTAGGCAAGCACTTTAACCACTAGGCCAAACTCCTGGCCCTACCTTGTTATCTGATATATTGTATATATGCTTATTTGGTTATTTGAAATAGGATAGGGAAGGGGGAAAACAAGATGAGGGGCGGGGGTGAGGGAAGGGAAATGGGGACCAGGACATGTTTGTGAAGTAATGCACCTTCTATCTGGTGAATATAATGTAACCCTTCTATTAATTACAGTAAAAAAATATGAAAAAAAAAGTCTTACATGATAGGCTGGGAGGATAGCCTAGTGGTAGAGTGCTCACCTAGCATGCATGGAGACCTAGATTCGATTCTATGGTACCACATACTCAGAAAAAGCCTGAAGTGGTGCTGTGGCTCAAGTGGCCAAGCACTAGCCCAGAGCAAAGGTGTCCAAGGACAGTGCCCAGGCTCTGAGTTCAAGCCTCAGGACTGGCAAAAATTAAAAAAAAAAAGAAAGCTTACATAAACATGTTAGGTATGCAATACAGAAATGACAGGACTGTGTATAAAACCACAAATTTCTTGTCTTTGAAGGTTTCTAGCCCCATAAGCTCAGAGAGTTCTGAATATGCAGAGAGATTCAGTAGCTTAGCACCTCTGTATGATAATACAGTGTGTGCCACAGCCAATAGGTTGTGTGCTCATGCTAGAATATATTATACAATGTTATCAATGAAAGTGATTTTTTTTTTTTGCCAGTTGTGGGGCTTGAACTCAGGGCCTAAGCACTGTCCTTGGACTTTTCTTAAGGCTAGAGCTCTACCACTTGAGCCACAGTGCCACTTCCAGCTTTTTTTTTCCCCCCTATGTATGTGGTACTGAGGAATCGAACCTGGGTCTTTGTGCATGCTAGGCAAGCACTCTGCCACTAGGCCAAACACCTGGCCCCAGTGATTTTTATTATTAGTAAAAAATTGGTAGGATTTTAGATAGTAAATTGTGTTTGATAGATCTGCTAGTGTGTATTGGTAGTAGCATATAGCTAATATTTTAATTAGTTTTCTCTTTTCCATGTTTTCAGATTGGATCTGGTTCCTCTCGTCTTGGGACAGCAGCGACTATTAAAGGTACACATGATCTAATTTGAACATTGCTTGTAACTTTCATTACTTTTTTGGTTGATAAGGACAATTGCTGTACATTCAAATGTCATAAAAGGTAATTCTTGAATTTATAGATGAAATTAACTTTTTAAAGGTTGCTTAAATTGTGTTATGCTTTCATCATCTAAATTTCTCAAGTGTGACCACTTATATTCCATTTCATAACTTTTGAACTATAAGAAATTTTCTTTCCATGAAGGAAAATATTTTTATAAGTTTAGGTGAGGTTCATGGAAAATTACTATTATTATTGGCTTTTTGTGGGGGGGGGAGGGAGCCAGTTCTGGGGTTTGAACTCAGGGCCTGAGCACTATCCTTGGACTTTCTCAATGCTAGAGGTCTACCACTTGAGCCCAGAACCACTTCTGGCTTTTTCTGTGTATGTGGTACTGAGGAGTTGAACCCTGGTCTTTGTGCATACTAGGCAAACAGTCTACCATTAGGCCAAAGTCCCAGCTGGGAAAATGAATTCGTTGAGAAAAATTTAAATCTAAACATAAATTTGACACTAAAGTAGTCTTTTTTTCTTTTGTTCTATGCATGTATTTTAGATTAAATTCATAGTATATTTGTTTTATAATCTTTTAGTTTATTAGTTTTTCCAAAGAAGAGCATTTCTATTATTTCAAGTTGTTATAATGTCATTTTTTATTTTAAAAAAAGGTTTTTTTTTGTTTTTTTTTTTTAATCAGCCATAGGGCTTGAACTCTGGTCCTGGGCGCTGTCCCTAAGCTTTTCAGCTCAAGGCTTTGCCACTTGATCCACAGCTCGTTTTCTGGTGGTTAATTGGAGACAAGAGTCAGGATCCTCAGATCTCAGCCTTCTGAATAACTAGGATTACAGGCATGAGCCCTCAGTGCCCTACTACTTTTTTTTTTTTAAAACATGAGTTTGAACCCGAGGATTCAGTTGCTCAGTTTGTTCCTTGGCTGGTGCTATATCACTTGAGCCACTCGTCTAGCCCTAAAATCTAATTTTTTTGTTTTGTTTTTTGTTTTGTTTTAATGCTGGTTGTGGGGCTTGACCTCAGGGCATAAACTCTATTTCTGAGCCTCTCTGTGCACAAGGCTGTGCTCTTCCACTTGAGTCAGAGAACCACTTCTGGCTTTTTCTGAGTAGTTTATTGGGGATAACAGTCTCATGAACTTTCCAGCCCTGAATGGCTTTGAACTGTAATCCTCTGATTCCAGCCTCCTGGGTAGGTAGGATTACAAGTGTGAGCCACAAGTTCTTGGTTATACTTATTTTTAAAGAAACAGCTTATTAGCTGACATGATGAAGCTTTCCATACTACTGGTGTGTAATTTTGATACGTAATGAGAATAGTTACGAGCTCTCACAGTCCATGACATTTCTTAATGAAGAAATAAGTGCATTGTCCATTAAAGTAATCCTTGATATGCAGAAACTACTTTAGATGATATATATCTACCATATTTCTGATATTTCTTGGTTTTGCCACACTAAGCTTTATTTTTAACTTAACATCTTTCTATGTTTCTCTCTACAGGAGATACAGATACTGCTAAGACTTCTGATGACATTAGTTTAAGTCTAGGCCAGAGCTCTAGTCTTTGTAAGGAAGGAAGTGAAGAACAAGGTAAGAACATTAAGCTTTCTGGTGACACGTTGTAATAACTGGGATAAATTTATGGAATACATAACATTTCCACAAAATTTTGTAATTTAATATTTTTAATTTAGGAAACGAACATAAAACAATTCACTAGGATAACAGTAATAAAGCAGTATAAGTTTTTTGTTGTTTTTTTTTTTTTTTTTTTGTGGCTCATGAGGCTTGAACTCTGGGCCTGGGCACTGTTCCTGTGCTCTTCAGCTCAAGGATACCACCCTACCCCCGGGCCTGGGTGCTGTCCCTGAACTCTTTAGCTCAAGGTTACTGCCCTGTCCTTGAGCCACAGCCCCACTTCCCATTTTCTAGTGATTAATTGGAGATAAGAGTCTCATAGTCTTTAGTTCCTGGGCTGACTTTGAACCTTGATCCTCAGATCTCTGCCTTCTGGGAAACTAGGATTGCAGGTGTGAGCCATCTCATGCCTGGCAGCATTGTAAATATTTTTATCTTACTGAATTTATTTAGATACGTTCTGCTGAGTAATGCTGAGAGAATTTTATGGACATATGTACTAGAGTATGAGATGGGGAATAAATTCTGCTGTTCTTCAGTTGGCCATTAACTTGATGTTTTACTCAAGTCCATTTTGTATAAGCTTATTTTGTTCATGGTATGTAACTTTTTTGAAATTATTATACCCTATTGTCATTTGCTTTTGTGGGTTAGTCCCACTTGCGTGTGCCCCTCCCCCCACTGAAAGAGACCTAAATATACAGATATGGGGGAAACTTTTTTTTTAAAGTAAAGTCAGTGGTTTTGAAAATTATAATTTCCTTTTCTAGAATGCTTTAATGAGTAAGGGCTAGGAGTTTGGCCTAGAGGTAGAGTGCTTGCCTAGTATGCACCAAGATCGGAGTTTAATTCCTTGGTACCCACATTCATAGAAAAACTGAAAAGTGGTGCTATGGCTCAAGTGGTAGAGCTGTAGCCTTGAGAAAGCCCAAGGACTGGCAAAACAATAAAAAAACAAGTAGGCTTAGAGGGGTTTGGTACCAGTGCATTTAGGAGTTATATGTCTCATTATCTTATTTTATATCTGGAAAGTACCATGTGCAAGTAAGATTATTTTTTTAATGCCTGTGACCTTTTATTTCTGTCTTTAAAAATATATTAAAATAAATAGGAAAATTATCAAGATGACTAGAGTACTTTTTTTTGGTTTGGTCCTGAGGCTTGAACTCAGGGCCTGGACACTGTCCTTGAGCTTTCTTAAGGCTAGCATTCCTCCACTTCTGGTCTTTTTTTTTTTTTTTTTTTTTGATGTCACCTCTCCCCTGCTCTCTCCAGTTTTTTCTCTCTTATATCCACCCACAAGTTATATTCATTTTCAACATAGTGTGTAGTGAGTACCACTGCTGCATTTGTTCTTCCTTTAGCCCTGCATTTCTATGTGCCCCCCCACCATTGGTTGAACTGAGATTTATATACATATAGATCTACCCTTGTAGCTATCTATACTTGCTCACTGAGTAAATACTGTTGTCCAATTTAGGTGTTGGCACACTTAGTTTGCAAAGAGCCAGGTAGATTTTGAAGGTCATAGTGTCTTTCCTGCTACCAAACTCTACTATAAAAGAGTGAAAGGTCCCATAAAACATAAATAAGTGGGTGTAATTATACAGCTCTAAAACTTCCTTTATAAATGGCCAATTTTTTCCATAGTCCTTAGTTTGTTGATCCCTAGTGTAGATCCTCTTCTAACTGCTTTAGTGTATTTATCGACCCAATCTTCACAGAAGGCATTTGAACTTGATTCTATTATTTATTCTTACTTTATAGTAAGTATATTATAGCTTAGAGATAACTTTTTATGTCTCAAAGTCACAGAGGAGCAAAGCAGTACTTTTGTAAATTCAAATTTAGTTTGGAATCATTAATTTAATCACTCTACTACATAATTTTTTATATAGTTTTATAACATTTTTTATCACATAACATTTTTTCATGGATTTTCCACTTAAAACAAATATTTTTAGTACTTATATGTCTAGAAATAAGTTAGTGTACAGATAACAATTTTTATTCTTGTATGGCTTCTTAATGTTGATGTACATAGAGTGGGAGAGACTGGGGTAATAGTAATTTAAAGTAATGTCCTTTAAGGAAAGTCTCACAGCCAAGACCTGAAAAGGAGTAGTGTACCATTAGGATATCTGAGGCAAAGCACATTTTTTTCACACAGTGGGAAACAAAAGCTGAAAAACTGTAAAGTAGGAACATGCATATTAGTTTGAGAGATAATTTTGGTGAGAAAAAAATGGGGGCAGATTGTGTAGAGTTTTTAGATGCTATCTTAGATGATAGTCTTAATTCCAAATGAGGTAAAGAACTGATTGAGGGTTGCATTATACTTTTACAGAATCACTGTTGAGATAATATTAACATGGGACAAACGCTGGACAGAAAAGTTGTTAGCAGATTATTGTAATAATCTATTGAAAATAACCTATATAACCTATTAAATTTAATATGAATATACATTGGTGGACTTGCATGTAACCATATAAAGGAAATAGATGATTTAGGCTTTGGGACTAAGCAATGGAAGGATAGGAGTCCCCTTTAATTAAAACAGAAATGTTTACCCAAGAGTAGGGAGAGGAGAGGGTGTAGGATAGAGAATTTAATTGGGGAAATACCCAGTATGAAGTACTATGTCACTTCCATGTAACCCTGTCTACACAGAGAAGTCTGGATTTCAAATAAGAAGCTTTGTTTGTTTGTTTTCCCTCTCCTTATTACTGGAACTTGAATTCAGATCCTGGACATTGTCATTTAGCCTTTTCGCTAAAGGCTGGCACTCTACCACTTTTTTTTTTTTTAAGAATTTATTAACATTGATTTTTATATCATATTTCAAATGACATGATTAACAAACAAGTATTCAAGAAGGGAATCTCTATATACAATCCCACTTGAGCTTTTTTAGTGGCTAATAAGATAAGAGTTTCATAGACTTTTCTACATGTGCTGGATGAACTGTGATCCTCAGATCGCAGACTCCTGAGTATCTAGGAGTAAGCCTAGTCACTAGACTTGAACCACTGATGCCTGGCTCATATTTGTGTTTTAAATTTAGATTATAAAGTATAAAAACACAAAAATTAATCAGGTAAAATGTGGAGTTGAATTATTATGAAGATAGTTAACAGCAAGCATATAAAGTTTTCTGGCTTGAAATTTTGGTAGCCTGGCTCTTATCTAGCCCTTCTTGGTCCTACCTGTGGTTTGGCACCATCTAGTGGTAATTGTTCATTTTGGCTTGAAAATCTAGGTAGGGGCAAGAATCTCAGTAATAATAATATAAAATAATTATAATGATATGCTAACAGTGACAATACTTGAGACTTGTGGTTCTTTGGCTTGTTTGGATTTAAAAGACCAGTGATTTAATTAGTTGATCAGAAAATAGTTGATTTGTACTCATTTTGCCATGATTCAGAATTACTGGGAGAAATCTGAAGATGTGGGTTGTAGGTCTTGTTATTTCTTCACTTCAAAGAAGGACAGTGTCCCTGTCTAGCTTCACAGGTCTTTCTTGTCTAAGAACAATAGACCATCCTCATTTGTAAACAAGGGTAGGATGAAAGGTGGAGGAACTAGTTTTAAGTATTTGTGAATGCTTGTTATGGGACCAGAAACTGGAAGAGATCTACAAAACAGGGAGTGAGTACAGAAAAATAAAAAAAAATTTTTTTTGATTGGTGATGGGACTTGAACTTTGGGCCTGGGCGCTGTCCCTGAGCTCTTCTGTTCAAGGCTACTGCCCACTTCTGGCTTTTTCTACGTATGTGGTACTGTGGAATCGAACCCAGGTCTTTGTGCATGCCAGTCAGGCACTCTGCCACTAGGCCAAACTCCTGGCCCCTCTACAAATGTTTTTTATCTAGGCTGACTTTTTACTTCAATACTCCCAGTCATCTACTTTCTGGATAGATGAGATAGTATTAAGTGTGAGCCACTTGTAAAGTGAACTGTAAGCCCATCATTCTTACCTTAAATACCACTAATATTAATCATTAGAAAAAATTTAATTAGAGAAAAATGGTATCTCTTTGTGCTGTTTTCAGTTTAGTTAGAGGCTATCTCTGAATTTTTAGTTATTTCAATCAAATCCTGATTTAGATTTTTAAAAAATATGTGAGCATTATTAGTAACTTCCCTTTTTTTCCCCATGCTATTACTGGGATTTGATTTCAGGGGCTAACATTCTTGTCTGGCTTTTTCACCAAGGCAGGCATTCTATCACTTGAACAACTTCTTCACTTTCAGGGTTTTTTTGCTGAGTAATTGGAGATACGAGTTTCTTGAATTTGTCTGCCCAGGCTTACTTCAAAACACAATTCTCATATCTCAGCTTTCTAAGTAGCAAGAATTATAGGCATGAGCCACCAGCAAAGAGCTGTTTCTTCTTAATTTGTAAATAGCCTATAGAACCTTTTTCTGAAACCAGCTCTAAATATTTGGAAGTTTAATTTAATGGTCCACTAATAGAATGTGAGTTTGTAAAATAGAAACTATCTCATTGGAATGATAGGCCAACTGTTACCTAATGATCTATTTGATGAAGTGTATATTCTTTATTTACTATGTGCTGTGAATTCTATTGTTAAACAATAGTGAAGCATATTTCTGTGTTAATATTTTCAAATGTTTCAAACAGATTTGGCAACTGATCGGAAGCTCTTCCGTTTGGTCTCCAATGACTCCTTCATCTCTATTCAGCCTTCCTTGTCCTCTTGTGGACAAGACTTGCCAAGGGACTTCAGTGACAAAGTGAGCTTGCCAAGCCATAGCCACCACCACCACATTGATCAGTCTCTGTCCAGTGCCTGTGATACAGAAGTAGCTTCGCTTGTACCTTTACATTCACACTCTTATCGGAAAGATCACCGGCCACGAGGTGTACCACGGACTTCCAGTTCTGCTGTGGCTTTCCCTGACACTTCACTGAATGACTTTCCTCTTTACCAGCAAAGACGAGGATTAGATCCAGTAAGTGAGTTAGAATCTTCCAAGCCTCATTCTGGTTCTAAAGAATCCTTGGCGGAAAATTCTTGCCTGCCTGGAGAATTTCAGCTTGCTGGTGACCTGAAAAACAGTAATTCTCAGCTACCTACAAAAAGTGGGAAGAGCAAAGTACTGGATGCAGACAAAAGCATGGACAGCCTGAGGAGCCTGAGTACTCGGAGTAGTGGCTCAACAGAGAGCTATTGCAGTGGGACAGACCGTGACACCAACAGTACTGTCAGCAGCTATAAAAGTGAGCAGACCAGCTCTACTCACATAGAGAGTATCCTGTCAGAGCATGAGGAGTCTCCTAAAGTGGGAAAGAGAACTACTAGGAAAAAAGAATGTTGTGCTGACCCAGAGGAGAGGAGCAGCTGTACCAGTGACCAAAGGACTAGCAGTGACAAGATTGCTTTGGAAAAGAGTGCAAATAGCAGGGTTCCTGAGGCCCAAGATACTCAGGGCTCTGACGAGATGCATAATCAGAGAGAACTCAGCACTTCTGCCTCTGAAGAAGCCAATAAAAACCCCCACGCAAATGAGTTTACTGAACCAGGGGATAGACCTTCTGAGACTACTGCTGAAAACAGAGAGGAGCAGAGTGAGAAGTCCACTGTGTCAGTAGATACCAAACTTTGTAAAGATGAGGGTGGAAAGCAAAAGGAAGGGGATGTCCGGCCTAAGTCCTCTAGTTTAATCCACCGGACAGCCTCTGCTCATAAATCAGGCAGGAGACGGACAGGAAAGAAACGGGCCAGCAGTTTTGACTCAAGTCGGCATAAGGACTATGTTTCCTTTCGAGGAGTTTCTGGAACCAAACCACATAGTGCTATATTTTGTCATGACGAGGACTCTAGTGATCAAAGTGACCTGAGTAGAGCATCAAGTGTTCATTCTGCTCACCAGTTCAGCAGTGACAGCTCTTCTAGCACCACTTCTCATTCGTGCCAGTCTCCTGAGGGCAAATACAGTGCCCTAAAATCCAAGCATGTTCATAAAGATCGGGGCACAGACTCAGAGCATACACACAGGACTCACCTAGGTCTTGAGGGAGCTGGCAGAAAGCGGGCCACACGACGGACTTCCAGCACAAATAACAACAAGACCCGTGCCCGAGTGTTGAGTTTAGATAGTGGCACGGTAGCATGTTTGAATGACTCAAACAAGCTAATGGCACCTGAAAGTATAAAGCCCTTAACCACTTCAAAATCAGATCTTGAGGCCAAAGAGGGAGAGGTGCTAGATGAGCTGTCTTTATTGGGACGTGCATCCCAGTTAGAGACAGTTACTCGATCTAGGAATAGTTTGCCAAGCCAGGTTGCATTTCCTGAAGGGGAAGAGCAGGATGCAGTCAGAGGTAAGTAAATTCCAGGAACAGATTTCCCTGAGTCACTACAAATGTGATAGTGTTGGTGATACTAGTGCTTATTAAATTAAGATTTCTGTCAATAATCTTTTTCCTCTTCAGTGGAAGAGACTTGGAAAAAGTTTGGTATTAAACCAACAAAACTTTAAAAAAAATTTTAATGTATAGAGGCATTACAGTTATATTCACCAGTTAGTAAATGCATTACTTCTCACACATTGATACCCCTTCTCATGTTTTTGTCCCCATTTCCTTCCCCCATCCTCTCCCAATCATCTTGTTCCCCCCTTCCCTTTCCTATTTCAAATAAACAAATAAACATATATATATATATATATATAATATACCAGGTAACAAAGTCAGATACAGTAACAATATGAGATTAGCTAAAGGGCAACAAAAGAGATGAGAAATAACATAGTACATTAAGAACAACAATCTACAAGATAAAGCACTTGTTTCTATATCCTGGAGATCCTTTCATTTAGTCTCATCCTATATGGCCTTATGTATCTAAGTTTTGCACTATTGTAATCCTCTATTAGGAGAGTCCTAGGTGTGCACTAATTATTACAAATGTTATCTTACTGAAACACGAAGAAGACACCTTCAGTTGTCTTAACACCTTTATCAGTTGCCTTACTGTATGTCAATTTACTCTTGATGGCCTTCACTTTTAAGCAGTTTCTACCTGTTAATATTTTCCAGGAGTAGCAAAACAATAGTTATCTTCTTTGTACAAAAATAAAATACAAAATTACATAGGATACCATTCCACTTTGAGTTGTTTCTTGCAGAGTTTGTGACACTGAACTTTCTAGGATTAGATCACTCAATCTGTTCTGTGAAGATTTTCTAAAATATTACTGTAGCTCTGATTATATACTTTGAAAATTGTGGCTCTTTTTTGTTTCTTTCTCTGGTTTTATTTATTACTTATTTAAGGTTTCAGATTGAGATTTTTTTTTTTTTACAATTTGCTGTAACTTTTCTTCCTTTCAAATTCATTTGAAATTTGTAGCTTCATTAGGTAGACGTATGATGTCTTCTATGACAGTCATACTGCTTTGATTAAGGTGATAGTTTATTTCAGGTTTATGCAGAATTGGCTTGGAACCACAGTGCCACTTCGGGTTTTCTGATAATTAATTGGAGATTAAGAGTTTCACTGACTTTTCCTGCATGCCTCAGCAAGCTTCAAACCAGGATCCTCAGATCTCAGCCTCCTGAGTAGATAAGATTACAGGCATGAGCCACCAACTCTGGGCCCATGTAATCTTATATGTTCACACTATTCAAGAAATCATTAGATTTTAAAATACAGCTTGATATTTATCAAAATAAAATCTTAAAGAATGAACATGCTATAAAATGTTCAAAATAGTGTTTGGCTAAATAATAGGTTGAAATGTACATATTGACTAGATATGTGCAAAACCTTTGGGAAGTCTTTTATATTTGAAGTGGCCTGCCGTTTCTACATATGTGGGATTATACAAAAACACACATGTGTATATATATATATATATACACACACACACATATATACATAAACATATATGTATATATATGTTTTTTGAAAGAGTTGCATGGAAGATGTTATAGATGTTACTTTTTAGTACAGTTCTTTGTTACGCAAACCCCCATTTCTGCAGATTCTAGCTTTTATTTTCTTTTGTCTATTCTTTTTTTAAAAAAATTAAATGTTTAATAATAAATATTGAACAAAAAATTTCAATAACTGTAATGGAAGAAATGCAATAGTATTGTAGTTGCTGAAAATGATCCTTTGCCAGACAAAAGTATTACAGGCATTATTAACATTTGAGCTCAATTGTATTTAGAATAATAATAGCATAAATTTATTTTAATGTTTGGAGATAAATTTAAGGGTTTTGTTGATGTTGTATTTTTTTTTAGAAGATTAGAAATAACAGGTGGGGACTTAACAGTTGTCATTATTTAGGAAGTATATAATCTCATATTTGGTAAAGACACTTGCTTGTGAAAGCAGTATTTGTTAAAGTTGTGTCTGGAAATTTAGAAGACATGGTTCTAGGCTATCTAGTCTATCTTAAATATTGTACTTCTAAGACATGTCAACATGATATGTGATTGCTTTGCTGTTCATATGCTTACACATAATACCATAAGTAGATTTTTTGTGTGTGTATGTGTGGGTCATGGGTCTTGAACTGGCCTGGGCGCTGTCCAGCTGAAGGCTACTGCCCTACCTTGAGCTAAGTAAGCCCTACTTCCTGTTTTCTAGAGGTTAATTGGAGATATGAGTCTCAGGTCCTTTTGTGCCCTGGCTTGCTTTGAACCTTGATCCTCAGATCTCAGCCTCCTGAGTAGCTAGGATTACAGGCGTGAGCCACTGCTCCCAACCATAAGTAGATTTTATCACAGTGAGTTCAGAGGTGTTCTCCAGTGATTCATTTTGATTTCATTTTTAGGTGGATAGCGTTGGTATTATGAAGGGATAGAATTTAAGAAATGTATGTTAAAGTACTAAAATGCTCTACAGTAGGTGGTAATCTAGTGACATGGAATTATGTATGTGTATATATGTGCGCATATATATATATATGCACATACACACACATACACATTCACATATATAACCATGATTCTTGGAAAGCTACTGTCCTGCATTAAGCTTCAGCTCTTTCATCTTAAAATTAGATATGGAAGTATCTACTTTATAGGGTAGTTGTAAAAATTGACAGTACATAGTTCTTAGAACAGTGTCTGGAATATAGGAAATGATTAATAATGCTGCACTTAGTGTTATTAAGCCAGTTTATTACCTACACAAATGAGTCCTGTCCTGCTTACCCCTGTTAATTTAAGAGATGTAAAATTAAAGTAGAAAAAGATTATATGTAGAAATAAGTTAGATATTATCCCATTGTATGAAACTTGACAATAATAAAATGTAAATAATTTTTTTTTTTTTTTGCCAGTCCTGGGCTTGAGCTCAGGGCCTGAGCACTGTCCTTGACTTTCTCAAGGCTAGAGCTCTACCACTTGAGCCTCAGCACCACTTCCAGCTTTTTTTGTATGTATGTGGTACCGAGGAATCGAACCAGGTCTTCGCGCGAGCTAGGCAAGCACTTTAACCACTAGGCCAAACTCCTGGTTCTGTAAATATTTCTTAAATTACTAATTTCTGACTAATACTGACCAAAAAGCAGTTTTTACTGATTTTTTTTCTGTATTTAAAAGTTGTTATTAACAGCAGAGTACAGTGGCTCAGACCTGTAATCCTAGCTACTCAGAAGGCTGAAATCTGAGGATTGCGGTTCAAAACTAGCTTGGCCACTAAAAAGTCCCGTGAGACTCTTACCTCCAATTAATCACCGGAAAATCGGAAGTGGTGCTGTGGTTCAAGTGGTAGCCTTGAGTTGAAGAGCTCAGGGACAACAGCCACTCCCAGAGCTAAAGTCCCATAACTTGACACACAAAAAAAAAAAGGGAAAAAAAGTAGTTATTAAGGTGGTATGCAAACAGGTTACAGTTAGATAAATCAGGTAATGAGGCTACTTCTTTTTGGGCAATGTCACCCTTTCCCTCACTGTCTTTCCTTCCTTCCTGTCCCCACACACAAGTTTATAGTTCATTTTCAACATAGGGTCTAGTGTGTACCACGGCTGTATTTGTACAACCTTTGTCCCTCTGTTTCTGTGTCTTATCATCCCAAAGACAGGTAAGTGAACAGACATGACAAAAAGAAACAGCAACAAAGAAAAACAAACCCTGTTTTCCATTTCCTGAAGGTCGATAAATATTTTATATGATCAGATGCAAATGGGCACATTGTACTTTTGTGTTTCTCTCCCAAGAATTTTTTTTTTGGTCTCATTGTGTATAAATGTCTAGAATCCTGTATAATTTATCATGTTCCAGTGTATATTAGATCTAACTTCTGCATATGAGAGAAAACCTGTGCTGTTTGTTTCTCTAAGCTTGGCTTACCTTACTTGTTACATGATTGGTTCTAGGTCCATCCATTTCTTTGGGAATCACATAATGTTATTCTTTCTAATGGCTTTTCATTGTGTGTAGGTACCACATTTTTGGTACTACTCATCTATCCTAGGGCATCTTGGCTGTTTCCATATTAATGTTTCTTATCTAATTGGTAGTAATAGGTCTTATATAACCTTTTGGTATTTACATATAACAGATGTTTGTCTTTATAGAACTACTCACCATTATTTATATACTTGAAGTAAAATCAATTGTCACCAATATCCACTTGCAGTTACTTAAACAGGAAAAAAGAAGTGTTTTAAGTTTAAACTATGACCTTTTTCCTTCTGGTTTTGAGACTTGAACTCAGGGTCTTAAGCTTGATCAGTAGGTGCTCTTGTCACTGGAGTCATACCTTTCACACTTTTTTTTGTTGTTGTTGGGTGTTTTTGTTTTTGTTTTGTTTTATCTGTCCTGGTGCATGAACTCAGGGCCTGAGCACTGTTCTTGGACTTTCTCAAGGCTAGAACTCTACCACTTGAGCCACAGCACCACTTCAAGCTTTTTTTCTATGTATGTGGTACCGAGGAATTGAACCTGGGTCTTTGTGCATGCTAGGCAAGCACTCTACCACTAGGCCAAACTCAGTCCCTTTTGCTGATTATTTCAAAGATGGAGTTTCTCAAACTTTTTTGCTTAGACTGGCCTTGAACTGTGATCTTCCAGATTTTAGCACTCTATAGTAGCTAAAGATTTTAGGTGTGAGCACTGGTGCCTGGCTCAAACTAAGACATTTTCTTATTTTGTGCTAAACTTTTCTTTTGTAATTACAAATTGTATTTCTTAAGATAAATGTTTTAATAATAAAAATACAGTTATATATGGTAGAAAATGTTCTGTATTTTCTAGCTTTTATTACTTTAAATAAAATTTATTTTCATTTGCAGCTAAACTTATTTTCTACATGATTCAATACTATCATTACAGAATATTTTCTATATCATTTACCAGATGTAAAAGAATAGCCAGAATAAAAAAAGAAGAAAAAAAAAGGAATAGCCAGAATGTAATTTATGTTTGCTTCTTATTCTTTGCACTGTTTTCTGAATTTCTTAACATATTTTTTCTCTGAGAAAACATTTTTTTCTTGTTTCCATTTCCTTGAGAAAATAATTTTTAATATAATGTATTGTTACCACTGTCTTCTAAGTAACCTTTAAAAACTTTTTTTTATTGCTATTGTAAAGGTGATGTCCAGAGGGTTTACAGTCAGGTAAAGAGTTCATTTCTTTTGCAATAGTGTCACCCCTTCCCTTGTTCGCTTTCATTTTTTTCCTTCTCATTGCCTAACCACAAGTTGTGCAGTTCATTTTGAACATAATATCCAGTGAGTTTTTTCCTTTGTCCATTTCTGAGTTTCCCCTTATACTCCCAAGGACATATAAATGAACAAACGAACAAAAAAGAAAAAACAAAAGCAGAAAAGAAAAAAAAGCCCCGTTTTTATTTCCTGGAGTTCATTTCAATAAATACTAATTTGTATAATCAACTGCACAGAGCCATTGTGCCTTTCTGTTCCTCTCCTGAGTATCCTCCTTTAGTCTCACTGTCTGTGAATACCTAGATACCTGCCTAATTTAGTATGTCCTAGTGTAATAATCTTATATTATTTGTTAGGAGCCAACAATAAATAGGGAAATTGTGCTATTTGTAGTTTTGTATTTTTTAAAATTCAGCTACCATTGAGCATTGGAAAGAATGGATAAAAACCACCAAACAGGCCAGAAAAATTGAATTAAAACTTTTGTACGTGGCCGGGAGTTTGGCCTAGTGGTGGTATGCTTGTTTAGCATGCATGAAGACCCAGGTTCTATTCTTCGGTACCACATACATAGAAAAAGCTGGAAATGGTGCTGTGGTTCTAGTGGTAGACCTCTAGCTTTGAGAAAACCGAAGGACAGTGCTCAGTCTTTGATTGGCAAAAAAAAAAAATAAATAAATTTTTGTACTTGAGTAAGTAGGATTCTAACATTTACATGGATTTCTCAGTCTACATAGCATAGTAGAAGCAAATTAGCAGATGGAAATAGCTAGAGAGGTTGAAGTAATGTCACCTTTAGAGTGAAGCAAGAAACATAATTGAGTATGGTCAGCAGATGCATAGACAAACTTACTGTCATCATCGTCATCATCACCATCACCTTGAACTTGGGCCATCATGTTATTTGACTTTTCTGCTCAAGATTGGTGCTCTACCACTCGTGTCACAGCTCCACTTCTGGCTGTGTGTGTGTGTGCGTGTGTGTGCGCGTGCGCGTGTGTGCGTGCGCACGCGTGTACGTGAATGAGTGTGTGTTCATCTTGTGGCTTGAACTCTGGGCCTGGGCACTATTCCCAAGCTTCCTTAGCTCCAGGTTAATGCTCTACCATTTGAGCTATAACTCCACTTCTGGATTTTTGGGTAGTTTAGTGAAAGTAAGAGTTTCAAACTCTTTCCTGCCCTAGCTGGCTTTGGACTGTGATCCTCAGATCTCAGACTCCTAGTAAAATTAAATGTGTGAGCCACTGACACCTGGCCACTGTAGCTTTTTGCTGGTTAACTAAAGAGTTTCTGGGATTAAGCTGCTGCCACTGGCTTTAAACCCCCATCAGATTTTAGCCTCCCGAATAGCTAGGATCATGGGCATGAGCCAGTGGCACCTGGCTCTTTATCCTTTCATTTTAGTAATAATAAGAGGACATACATTTTTCTTAAGACATGATTTTTCCATATTTCTTTTAATGCTATTTGTGACTGGTATGGAAAGGTAGAAATAGCAAAGCTGTTTAGATCAAATGAATGTCATGCTTAGATAAAAACATTTTGTTTAGAACTATTTTTTTTAATTTAAAAAAGCCTTTTCAGATTTTTTCAGGATTATTTGCCTATTTATATGATAAGTTTATTCTGAAGTAAAATAGTGTTTTTTGTTTCTTTGAAGCTCTCGCTATGTATACCTAGACTGCTCATGATTCTCCATTTCAGCCTTCTGAATGTTGGCATAATGGGAATTTAGCACCATGCCCAGCTAACTAGTAAAACTATTTCACCGTATTCCAGTATGTTTACAAGTGTCTTTTCTGTGTGTGTGTGTGTGTGTGTGTGTGTGTGTGTGTGTGTAGAGAGAGAGACACAGAGACAGAGACAGAGACAGACAGGCAGACAGATAGACAGACAGAGAGAGAGAGAGAGAGAGAGAGAGAGAGTGAGACTGAGATTTTTCCTGAAAAATTTAATTCCCTAATAACATTTAGTCATGGTCAGGAGGGTTGGACTTTGATCCTCTTGCCTGTGTTTCCTATGTAATTGGGTGTGTGTGCCACCATCCCTAGTCTTAGAAAAATGCCGGTTGTTCATCTGAGTTTTCATTTCTTCCCTGGCTTGTTTTCTTCTTTGTTTTACCATTTCAGTGATTGTCTTACCAGTGTATGTTCTCTCCTTTGTAGTTTTCTCTCTTTTGTAAATTCATGTTGCCCTCATTAATTGAGGTTATGGTTGTCAGGACCTGGCAAGTATGCAATATGCTTTGTAGATTGTGATCATGAAATGGCAATCTTGATTGTTTAGATCAGTATCTTTAAGTACTACAGAGGGGTTTCAACTCAACATGTCAGTTTATGAGTACAATGTTGCTTGATCATTGTTTCGAGGGTCTTGCTAAATATAGCTTTATCAGCACTGTCCTAATACAGCTTTCTGATATGATGGGAATACTTCGTGTTGCCTACATTGATAATGGTAGCCACAGGCTCCATGCTATTATTCCTCAAGAATGTGAGGAATTGCTTATTTTTTTGGTCTATTACGGGGCTTGAACTCAGGACCTACGCACTGTCCCTGAGCTTTTCTGCTTGGGGCTAGTGCTCTACCACTTGGAGTTACAGCTTCACTTCTGGTTTTCTAGTGGTTAATTGGAGATACGAGTCTCATAGACTTTCCTGCCCAGGCTGGCTTAGAACCATAATCCTTAATCGTTAGTCTCCTGAGTAACTAGGATTGCAGGCCTGAGCCAGTGCCTGGCTAGTAATTGTATTTTTTTTTTTTTAGCTCCCTTATCAAAGATTAGGTGGCCATAGGTCTGTGGGTTGATTTCTGGTTCTTCGGTTCTATTCCATTGGCCCGAGGCTTGTTCTTGTGCCAGTACCAAGCTGTTTTAGTTACTATAGCTCTGTAATAGAGTCTACAGTTTGGTATTGAAATTCCTCCTACGCTGTTCTTTCTGCTAAGGATTGTTTTTGCTATCTAGGGTCTTATTATTCCATATGAAATTTTAGATTGCTTCTATTTCCTTAAAGAATAACATCGAGATATTGATGAGTATTGCATTGAATTTGTAGATAGTCCTCGGCAAGATTGTCATTTTCACGATCCAGGAGCATTGGAGATTTTACCATTTCCTCAGTTCTGCTTTAATTTCCTTTTTCAGGATTTTAAAGTTTTCATCATAAAGGTCCTTTACATTTTTAGTTAAGTTAATTCCTAGGTACTTTATTTTCTTTGAGGCTTTTGCAAAAGGAGTTGCTTTCCTGATTGCTGCCTCAATCCTCTCTCTCTCGTTGTTGGCATAAAGGAAGGTGGTTGATTTTGGAAGGTTAATTTTATACCCTGCTACCTTGCCAAAGTTTTGAATCAGCTCACGCAGCTTGGGAGTAGAGTCTATAGGGTTCTTTAAATACAGAATCATGTCATCTGCAAAGAGGGAAAGTTTCACTTCCTTTCCCCCTATTTGGATCCCCTTTGTGCTTGCTTCTTGCCTATTGCTTTGGCTAGGAATTCAAATACTATGTTAAAGAGGAGTAGAGAGAGTGGGCATCCTTGTTTCGTTCCTGATTTTAGAGGAAATGGCTTTAGCTTTTCGCCATTAAGCATAATGCTAGCTGTGGGTTTGTTATACACAGCCTTTATTATACTGAGGAATGTTCCATGGATTCCTATTTTCTCCAGAGCTTTTAGCATAAAATAAAGGGGTGTTGGCTCTTGTCAAATGCCTTTTCTTGAATATCATTGTTTTCATTGAACATTTATATTTTTTGTATTCATGAGCTATTATCTCAAATTCTATATTTGGAGAAAACATTTCTGTATCTAACTTTTTAAAAATTCATATTTAACATTAAAATACTTTCTCAGAATCAAAATGACTCCTAAATATTTAGATCCCTAGGAAATACTTTGTATTCAAACAGAGAACAAAAATTATGTAACATTTTGTTTTGGAAACATATTGCTCAATTACTATGGCTTTTACAAAATTTTTGTATTTTTCTAAGCTATTGTTATGAGATTGATATTAGTTTGGACTTCTAGATTAAGCTCTAGGTTTCTGTACTTATTTTACTGTTATTTGCTTCCTATGTTCACAAGACTATGACTAGGAACTTTAGTTGTTTTTGTTTTTTTTTTCTAATTGTGGGCTTGAACTCAGGGTCCGAGCACTGTCCTTGGACTTTTCTCAAGGCTAGAGCTCTACCCTTGAGCCACAGCACCACTTCCAGCTCTTTTCTATGTATGTGGTGGCAAGGAATTGAGCCTGGGTCTTCGTGCATGCTAGGCAAGCACTCTACCATTAGTTTTTGAATAAAGTTTAATAGTTAAGATATAATCATGTTGTCTTAAGTACTTAACAAAAGCTAGCTGTGCAGCCTTTCAATCCATGGTTTCATTTAATGCTGCCCAAACTATTGCACAGGGGCCTATAAAATGAACTTCTTTACAATGAAGTATATATGTATATATATGTGTATATATATATATATATATATACAGAGAGAGAGAGAGAGAGAGAGAGAAGAGAGAGAGAGAGAGAGAGAGAGAGAGAGAGAGAGAGAGAGAGAGAGAGAGAGGACCTTTCTTTACATGTTGGGCAGCAGCAGCAAGCTGTAGTACCAGTCACTTCCATGAGCATGAGAGGAAACCACCAGTACCCTACTGTATATTGTACTGCTAAACTCTGATGTTCTGTACAATTAGGGGTTTTAGTATTTGTGTGTGTGTGTGTGTGTGTGTGTGTGTGCGCGCGTGAGAGAGAGAGAGAGAGAGAGTATCAGAGAGAGTCATTCTTAGGACTTGAACTCGGGGCCTAGGCACTTGTATCTGATTGTTTTGCTCAAGGTTATCCTCTACATCTAAGCCACGTGTGTGTGTGTGTGTGTGTGTGTGTGTGTGTGTGTGTGTGTGGTTGTTGTTGTTTTTGCTGGCTAGTTGGAAATTGTGGGCTTTCCTGTCCAGCCTGGCATTGAACTATGATCCTTAGATCTCAGCCTCCTGAGTAGTCAGGATTACAGGCATGAGTCACCGGTGCCTGACTTTGAATGCCTGTTTTTTGGAGGGGCAGGGATCAGCCATGTGGCTTGAACTTTGGGCCTGGGCACTGTCCTTGAGCTTTTCAGCTCAAGGCTAGTGCTCTACCTCTTGAGCTGCAGAACCACTTCTGGTTTTCTAGTGGTTAATTGGAGATAAAAGTCTCATGGACTTTTGTGCATAGGCTGGCTTTGAACCGAAATCCTCAGATCCCACCCTGAGTAGCTAGGGTTACATGCGTGAGCCACTAGTGTCTGGATAGATGCATTTTTGACCTGTGATATTTTCAGTTTATAATCAGTTTATTGTTACTTGGCTCCATCATAAATCAAGGAATGTTTGTACTGACTCTTTTACTGTTCTCTTGATGGTATGGAACTAATGCCTATTCAGTCCCCTTAGTACAAGCTAACATCCTTTTTAAGGCTGACTTAATTAAAGGAAGAATGAGGAAAAATGAGACTTTCATGAATATTGAAAGCAATAGAAATTTCAAGCTAGAAAATTACATATTGAAGAAAAGGTAATGAGGTAAGAGAATAGGTCCATTATTTTTTCAAAAACTTTAACCTTGAAAAATAAGACATAGTTTTATATGGTAGAAGTAAAAGTGTATATACAAAATAAATTTGGAGTAAGTAAATTTTATTTACCCATGAGGGTGGAAAGTCCAGGGAAGGACAGGCTCAGCTGCTATTAACATCTCTGACCTGGGCTCCAATTTGACCTAAGTCTGTCTTGATGCAGCAGCACAGGCCAGCGAGGAGGCGGTGGCATTTCGCCGTGAACGCAGCACATTTAGGCGTCAGGCAGTTCGGCGCAGGCACAATGCAGGGAGTAACCCTACCCCTCCTACCTTGCTCATCGGATCACCCCTCAGGTATGGTATTTTAAAATTCCACCAGTTCCACCATCGTGCATGTAACAGATCTGCTAACCCAAAGAAGCAATGGAAGACTTCTTTCTTTTGCTGTTACTTCTGTACATTTCAGCTCTTCTCTGCATGTGACCATAAGCCTATTGCATTATGCATGTCTCATGTTGCACTGTTTAAACAAAAAGTAGTTTTGCCCATTTTAAATTGTGATATCACTTTAGGATGACAATGGAAGTATAAATAGTAGGCTTTAAGTTAATGTTTTTGTATTTCAAATTATGCAGCATCTTGATCGCGTCTTAAGATGAATAATTGTGATGAGTTTGTTAAAAACTAACAGAGCTGAGTTTAATTTTCTAAATTAACTGACCTTAAGTCAGTTTAATTATATTTTGTCACTAAGTGTGATACTTGATTTTATATTGCTTAAACTTAGTGTCTATGATGTCACAATCACCAGGACCTATGTAATGACACAAGACTAAAATATTTAGTAATTTTAGTTTTTAGAAGAGATAAGCCCTTACCTTCCCTTTTTAATCAGTTATGGGGCTTGAACTCTTGGCCTGGGCATTGTCCCTGAGCTCCTTAGCTCAAGGCTAGTACTCTACCACTTGAGCGTACCACTTGAGCCATAGCGCCACTTGTCTCATGGACTTTAGTGCCCAGGTTGGCTTTGAAATGTGATCCTCAGATCTCAGCCTCCTGAGTAACTAGGATTACAGATGTAAGTCATTATTGCCTGGCTTAAAAACTTTTTCAAAAGCAGCATATTCCTGTTTTTTTGTGTGTGTGTGTGTATGTATTTAAAAAAATCGATCTATATTTTTTGAGATTAGGTCCTGATTATTTCTGAGTTTTATGTTACTGTCAGGAACTTATTCTTTCATAGGTCATTTTGCTCATTCCTTTAATGATACATAATTTGATCAGAAGTAGTATGGGTTGAGCTAATATTTAAAACATTAGCGTGGGAAGGCAACCAACTTACGTATTTATTCTAGAGGCCATTGCTTTTGTGAGCTTTTCTCCTATTTCCTTTACTGCCTGAAGATACTTTTCTGCTGTAAGATTTGGGGCATAGCTGAACCTATAGAGAGAGCTGCGGACTTTATTTTCCTTGTACTACTTTTGTTTCTGACCTCCTCTTGTTCCTAGAATAATAACTTGCCATAAATAAATTCTTTGCCTCCCTATTCACTCCATGTTTATATTTCTTCAGCATCTATTAAAATCTTCTGTTTTGAGTCTTTAAAAACCACCTTTCTTTTTTGACACAATTATCCTGCTGAATCTCACTCATGAAAAGTAGACAAATTAGTTTCTGTTCTTTTTTCCTGCTTGGTGGAATATTAAAGAGTTAATTATAACTAATCAGCCACAGTATTTCCTGTCCTTTTTTCCCCCTAGATCTCAGATACAGTATAGAACTTATTTCTAAAAGACTCACATTAGACTTTTTGGAACGTTGTCTTCTAGTAGTAAGCATTTAGTTTTTGTTAAGATCCCAGTACATTACATTTCCAGTACAAATATAGCACATTATTTCTAAATTTGCTGACCTCATCTTGATCTAAGTTAGCTGTTAAGAATTAGGATAAAGGGGCCCAGAGTTTAGCCTAATGGTAGAGTGCTTGCCTAGCATGCACAAGGACCAGGGTTCGATTCTTCAGTACCACATTATGTAGAGAAAAGCCAAAAATGGTGCTGTGGCTCAAGTGGTAGCGCTCTAGCCATGAGAAAGCCCAAGGACAGTGCCCAGGCTCTGAGTTCAAGTCCCAGGACTGGCCAAAAAGAATTAGGATAAATACCAACTTGTTAGAAATACCTTTTATAACTATAAAAATATTAAACTGTATATTAGTGTCATTTTTTAGTTGGAACTGTTGAATAATAATTATATCTTTGAAGAAGTACAAGATTGAATGGTGATTTAAATTGTTTTCCTTCCTTTTTTTTGGCGGGGTGGTGGGGGCTGGGTCAAGAAAAGTGTGAAAATACCTTTAATGAAATTGCTATATAAAACCTAATAGAATCTGCTGAGTAGATCCTTGTCCATGAAGGATATGACCTAAGCTTTCCGGTAGATGGACAGTTTGACCCTATGTATACTATACATATATCCCTATGATAAAAGATAATGTAAATTTATCGTGGCAGATAATTAAAAATAGAACAATTACAATGTGTTATAATAAAAGACACAATTTATTTCTGGAATTCTCAATATTTTCAGATTGCTCTTAACTCTAGGTAACTAAAACTACATTAAAAAAACTCCAGACAAAAGGAGAGTATTAAAACTTGTTTTAAACCTCAGTGAGTAGCCACCCCAAAGTGGTTTGATCATGTTTACAAGGCTTGAAATGAATCATTTTCTCCCAGAATTTCCTTTTTTTTTTTTGGTGAGTCGTGGGGCTTGGACTCTGGGCCTGGGTGCTGTCCCTGAACTCTTCAGCTCAAGGCTACTGCCCTACCCCTTGAGCCACAGCACCACTTAACAGTTTTCTAGTAATTAATTGGAGATAAGAGTCTCAGATTCTTTACTGCCCAGGCTGACTTTGAACCTTGATCCTCAGATCTCAGCCTCCTGAGTAGGATTACAGGTGTGAGCCACTGTGCCCAGCAGAATTTACATGTGTTTATAATACTTATCAGGATAAATATTTTTAGAATTATTTTTTCATGTATTTTTTATTGTAATTAATAGAAGGGTTACATAGTATTTGCCAGATAGATGGTGCATTAATTCCCATATGTTGATACCCTTTCATAGAATTATTTTTTAAAATTAAAATTTTTAATTAAATATTTAATTACATACTTAAAAATTTAGCCTTGTAGATAAGTTTTATAGTTCATTAGCAATTCTTCCTAGTTAATGCAGCTAAAATCAGACATAAATGGAGTCCTGTGTTTATCAGCTTAAATACTATATACTTTTGAATCCTAGTTAATGGCTGGAATGGAAAGAATTCATCATTGTACTTTGAGGAAGGGAATCAAAGCTTTAATATATTCTTAGATTTATTTTTATTAAACATGAAATTAAAAGATGAATAATATCATAATCATACTTAAGAGTCCATAGAGATTCACAGGGATCCTTTTTTGCTCAGAGGTGAATATCTGTTGCTTGTATATAATGTTCAAGAATACTCTTTCGTTGGAATCCAGAGATGAAGAATGATGGCCTTAGCAATTACCTTACAAAGGTAATTGTGACAATACAAGGCAGAGTGTGCCAAGTACCATTCACATGGTAAAGAGGAAGGAAAGACCAAGACTAAGCTATAAGCTATGCTTCTGTCATTCAGATTAGCAACGTTAATGTGAATGATGCTAGTGGTAGCATCAGTAGCCTCACAAACTTTTCCTTTTACTGTGTAATAAAGTAGTTAGTACCTTTTCTCAGCAGTTTTTCCATAATCGGAACTGTAAATTTATATTTTCATGCCAATTAGTAGTTTGCAACCCTCCAGTGATATGTTATATGATATTTTATGGAAAATTGACAATTTTTCTGCTATTTGAAGGTTTTGAAATAGGAATTCAAAGGACATAGTGTTATCATTAGCTTTTGCTGTTCAGTACTTGCCATTTTAATTTTTACTAATTTCCCTTTATTCTGAAATTGATTTTCATGCACTGCCTAATATTTTGAAAACATTTTGTATATTTGAATATGCATCCCTGGATTGAAAAGTAATATGTTTTCAAATATGCTCACATTAAAATACAACTGACTTGGGCTGGGAGTTTGGCCTAGTGGTAGAGTGCTTGCCTAGCATGCACGAAGACCTGGGTTCAATTCCTTGGTACCACATACATAGAAAAAAGTCAGAAGTGGTGCTGAGGCTCAAGTGATAGAGCTCTAGCCTTGAGAAACCCAAAGATAGTGCTCAGGCCCTGAGCCCAAGCACAAGACTGGCAAAATAAAAAAATAAAAATAAAATACAACTAACTCAAATCAACATTTTTGCCTGTGATTTTTTAAATGAAAATAATTGATCAAAACTTAAATTGAGTGTACAGTCTATATGATACTGATGTCTTCTGAATCTGAAAGGACACAATATTTGAATTACTTTATCATCTTTTCTTACTATTTTCTCTTGTAAGGTTTGTTCATTTTGTTAAGGTTCTTGGGTAAGTTTAGATAGCTTCAGAGGTAACTGATCAGTTATGTATATGGAAGATTAAAAACCTATTTATATTGATTCTCATGATTACATCTTGATTATATATATTATACAGTGATTCTACCCTAAGGTTCTTAAGTAAATTAAAATAAATGTTTATTTTTATTTATTTTGCCATTTTAAGTAGTTTGAACTCAGAACTTCACATTTACTTGGCTAGTGCTATATCACTTGAGCAAACCTCCAGCCTGCCTTTTTGCTGGTAATTTTGGTGATGAAGTCTTGCAGGGCTTCATCTGAATTGGCTTTGAATCAAGATCCACCAAATCAGTCTCCTGAGTCGCTAAAATTACTGATACGAGCTATTATTGGTGCCTGAGTCAAAGTAAATACGTTTGTAGTTTATGGCATTAAAAATTTAGCAGTTTTGTTTTCTCATGTATTCTGTGCATTCATGTGTTCTGCTTAGAATGTGTATGCTTCCGTGGTTCTGAAAGAAGCCTGAAGGGAAGTCTAGTTAATTGAACTGTCTGTGACGACAGAAATGTTTTGTAATTTTCATTGCCTGCCTAGTATAGTAGGCAGTAATTACTAGGTGTTGTCCACTTTGGTAGCCAAAGCTTGATAGCTGCTATTCATGGTATTGGCTATTGGATATATGAAATGTGGTTAGAATGATGGGAAAACTAAAATTAAAGTTAATTTAAATTGTCTGTTGGCATTGTCTGTTGTTCTCTTATTATAATCTCAGGCTAAGCAGTTTTTCCAGTATCTTCTACCTAACCTCCCTCCCCTTCTCTCTTTTCCTCCCCTCCCCACTCCCATTCTCAAATCCCTTGCCCACCCCTGTTTTTTGTACCTGTAGAGGCTGGAATTCAGGGCCTGGGTGAGGTCTCTAGGTACTTTGTTCAGTGCTGATTTCTCTACCACTTGAGCCAAGTCTCCACTTTGGCTTTTTTAACTGGATATAAGCGTCTCACTGACTTTCCTACATGGGCTAGCTTTCAACAGTGATCCTCAGATCTTTACTTCCTGTATCACTAGCATTACAGATGTGAGCCACCCACTCCAAGCTTTCTACTTAGACACACACACACACACACACACACAAACACCTTCAGACCCTGAAGAAACCATTACATTGAGTCCAGATGTGTATAGAGATGTTAGTACTCAGTGACACTGATGAAATAAAACAAGCCCATCCTTTTTTTGTCTGATAACTAGTAATACCCTCTGGGATTCTTCAAAGTAAACTCAAATAGAATGCACTGTTGCTTGAATATTATGTAGATTATGGATTTTAGCAGCTTAAATTTACTAACAGCATGAATATTCATATAAATTTATAAAAATACATGGTTAATTTATAAATTTTTATAAATAATTTCACTAAACAATAGGTTTATAATAACGAAATGCTAAATATTTTAAAAATTCTATAAAACTTGGGCCGGGAGTTTAGTGGTGGAGTTCTTGCCTAGCATACATGAAGACCTGGGTTTGATTCCTCGGTACCACATACATAGAAAAAACTCAGAAATGGTGATGTAGCTTAAATGGTAGAGCTCTTGAGAAAGCCCAGGGACAATGCCCAGGCCCTGAGTTCAAGGCCCAGGACTGGCAAAAAAAATTATAAAACTTAGGGAAGAGTAGAATATCTTGAGTTTACACATTTCTAATTTAAGATTTTCTAGTACTTGCTTCAGCAGCACATATACTAACTAAAATCGGAAAGATTTTCTAAAATGATAGTCTCATTAATACGAGTACAATTTGCATTGGAAAAAACTCACAAAATTTGTTACAGGAACATAATTTTTAACTCATATCATGTAACGTTTCAGGAATATGAAAGCTTTTATTTATTTATTTATTTATTTATTTTTCAAAGTTAAGCAAAGCTCTGTTTCACACCATGCACAGAGAATTACACTGACAGCTCAGGGCTGACGCTGTGGAGAGAGAGCACCCCCCTCCCAGCCGCACAGGCTAAGTTCTATAGGGCAAAACCCAAACCCCAAGTTTATTGCAGTTCCGCAGCTGCTAGAGGCTGATTGGTTACAAACTGCGCAGTTACACGTGTGCTTCTGCTGATTGGACATCTCCACTTGGCCTGTCCCAACCTTGTTATTGAGCCTCCTGTTTGGAAATGGACTGCTTTGGGGGACTGTTTTGCAAGTCGTTTTCAGTGTTTTCTTGGTCAGTTCACTTTGAACTTAATCCAGAAGTCTTGTTTTGGGTTATATGAAAGCTTTTTATAGAGAACACTGTATAAACTCTGCTTCAGTCAGTATATTCAGCGACCATTCACATTATACCATTTGTATTGTTTGAATTTGATTTTCTGTTCTTGTACTAGTTTGACTCAAAATTTCCATCTTGGCTGCATTTGATAAGATTCTTTGGTTGAAGAGTGTAGAAACTGACCAGGCACAGGTAGCTCCCACCTGTAATCCTAGGTACTCAGGAGGCTGTTGTATGAGATCAAGGTATGAAGCCAGCCCAGGCAAGAAAGTCCAGGGGATCCTTACCTCCAGTTAGCCACCAAAAAGCTGTAAGTAAAGTTGTGACTCAAATGGTAGACCACTAGCCTCCAGGAAGAAAAGAGATTATAGAAACTGTTGTAATATTGAAAGGTCAGAATATTTGAAAAAAAATACCTAGAATAGTACGACAAGTTTGTAAGTAAAAAGTGCATATTGACTGAAAAATTGGGTTTATGTAATGGTGACCAATGCCAACTACCGTGATGAATGTACTCAGGCTTCTTCTTTGCCGCCTTTACAGTTTAGTTACTTTATAAGTTTTAGATTGACCAATACACATCTGTATTAAATGTTTTCTGCATTTAGTTCATCATTATGAATGAGCTTGATAAGGACCAGAATAATATCTGCATATATTACAAAGTTTGTTGACTTTCTTAAGTTCTGTTGAAAAAAGTATCTTTTTGAAATCAGTGTTCCTATATTGATTTCATTCTAGCTGTTTTCTTTTTTCTTCCCTGTAATGTCTCCCCAATCCATGTTTTCTCCTAGCCTTCAAGATGGGCAGCAAGGCCAGCAGTCCACAGCGCAGGTCAAAGTCCAGTCCCGTCCCCCTTCCCAGGCTGCAGTGCTCAGTGCTAGTGCCTCCTTGCTGGTGAGAAATGGGAGTGTCCACTTAGAAGCATCACATGACAATGCATCTGCTGTAGGCGGTAGCAGTTTGCAGGATGAACTTGGTATGCAGGCCTTAAGTAATTTTGGTGATACAAAGCTTTGATGCAGCAGTTAATGGGTAACAGTGATTGAAATTCTTTCTAGAGAGGGCTTTATTTTGGGACATAGGAGCACTGTTTATGTAGGAATTGACTTGTGTGTAAGGAAAATTGGACCTTGGCTTCTTTTCTGTTTCATTGTACTACTTGTCTACTTTTCCTTTTAAGCATATTCACTATTAATATGTAGGTAATGTAAGTGTTCAGACTTTAGTAATTTTCTTAAAGTAATTTGGCCACTTCTGTTATTCCCAGGCATTTGCACCCATGTGGGAAAGTATGAATTCAAAAAATGATTTTGACTAAACTTTGATTTCTTGGCATTGTTTGAATGTGAAAGTGATCTGTTACTGTAAAATTTATTTTTGAATTAATGTATATTTTACATTATATCTGTATGTAGTATTTACTATAAGTCTAAATGGAAGTGTTGTGAGGACATTATAGCTCTGTAGTTATTTCAAATAACAGCTTTATAAAATAGAGCCTTTTCCTTTTTAATATACATATAAGTCAGTAAATAGAAAGGCATGTTTGCTTTGTCTTGTGGGCCAAATAGGGCTCACAGAATCATTTGCTGTGTGACAATAGTTATGTATATTTCTCATCTGCTTCCCTCAGCTGTTGTATCAGCTTCTATTGATAATTTTTTTTACAGACCCCATAAATACAAATGGCCTTAGGCAGAAAAAATTTCCCTACCCCTCACCCTTAGAAATACATATCTATGGATCGGGGATTTAGCTCAGCGGAAAAGCCCTGGCAAGTGCAAAGCCCTGAGTTCGGTCACTGGCTCTGGGAAAAAAAAAAAAGAAATATGTATCTACTTAATATATGTATCTGCTTTATATACTACTTAAGGTCAAAATTTTATGCTATGTTGAATTCTGTTTCTCTTTGTGATCCAGGTTTTTATAACCTCAGGGTATAAGTTAAAAATGATTTAAATAAACCTAACAAAGAAATGTCTTCTTTTTGAAAATACTTGAAAATATTTACTCATTGTGATTTTATTTACCTATGTTACAACTGCTTTTCGCTTAATGAGGACGACAATTCAGTTGATGCTTTAGCTGGAAGATTATGTGATATAGAGTACCAGAATTAGGTTTGATAAAACTTCATTTGCTTTTCTTTGAATTCTTTACCATTTTGGAGAAATCTTGTAGCAAGGTAGTAAGTATATAGATAATTAGTGATGAAAATAATCATCAGGAATGCTTTTTCTGCCATGCATGGTGGCTATCACCTGTAATCCTAGCTACTCAGGAGGCTGAGGTCTAAGGATCAAGGTTCAAAGGCAGCCCAGGCACAAAAGGACCTGAGACTCTTATCTCCAGTTTAACTCTAGAAAACGGGAAATGGGGCTTGGCTCAAGGGTAGGGCAGTAGCAAAGTTTCATTTTGATCCATTTTTAGGTATTTTTAGATTTGCCAGATTAAACACAAAACAGATGATTTTCCACAATAAAATTTCTTAGTTTGCTTAAGAAATTAGCTAAAAAATATCTTTTTATCAAGCCCATTTAAAAACTACATACAGATTATTAGAAATATGTACATCTCAACTCTCTTGCCATTCTGACAATTATAAAAATCTTTTTCTGATTGGAGATACCTTTAGTTCGTTGGTTAACACTCAAGACATTCTTTCAAAATTTTGGTTTTATGTTTTTGTTTCATTTGTTTGTTTTTTTGCCAGTCGTGGGGCTTGAACTCAGGGCCTGAGCACTGTCCTTGGATTGTTTCTCAAGGCTAGTGCTCTACCACTTTAGCCACAGAACCACTTCCAGCTTTTTTCTTATGTGGTACCAAGGAATTGAACCTGGGTCTTTGTGCATGCTAGGCAAGCACTTTACCACTAGGCCAAACTTCTGGCCTCATGTTTTATATTTCAACAGCCTTCTCATAGCCTACTTCTTGGTTTATGATAGTTGAATAGTTCCACCTCCAGTATAACGTAATAATTAGCACAAAACAGTGAAGGGAAAGTGAGTACATGTTCTAAAGCACATAAAACTGTCCCCAAAAGATTCTGAACATATGGTCCAAGTGATATTAAAAGGAATGAGAAGCCAAAGTACTTTTGTGGCGTGGTTTAATTTTCTGTGTGATTTTAAAAAATTAATAGTAAGATTATTTTGTTTGAATGAATTTGGGTACTATATACTCAGACATGTTAAAAGTAGCCACAATGTTCCTTACAAGTATAGAAAATTTGGGCTGGGAGTTTGGCCTAGTGGTAGAGTGCTTGCTTAGCATGCACGAAGAGCTTGGTTTGATTTCTCAGTACCATATACATAGAGAAAACCAGAAGTGGTGCTGTGACTCCAGTGGTAGAGCTCTATATTACATGTATATACACACTCAAATCTGTTTCCAATAGGCATAATGATTATTCCTAATTAATTTTGGAAATTGCATTATAAGTGGTATAATTTAGAATAGATCACTGACTCAAGCAATAGAATGTCTATCTAACATGTATGATGCTCTGAGTTCAAACCCAAATACTATCAAAAAATAAAGTATAATCTAATTTTAAGGAAAAACTTGAGTTGTATCCTTTAATGTAGTTTTCATTTCCATGAATACTTTAGTAAAAGGAAGCCTTTAAAATCATCATATGGCATATTGATCAATAAATTTTGCAGTTAGCGTTTTTAAAATTTTTATTTTATTTATTTTTAGTTTTTTGTCAGTCGTGGGGCTTGAAGTCAGAGCCAGTGCTCTGAGCTCTTCAGCTCAAGGCTAGTGCTCTATCTCATTGAGGCACAGTACCACTGCTGGTTTTCTGGCGGTTAATTGGAGATAAGAGTCTCATGGACTTTTGTGCCTGGGCTGGCTTGAACTGTGATCCTCAGATCTCAGCCTCCTGAGTAGCTAGGATTACAGGCGTGAACCATTGGTGCCTGGCTAAGGTTAGCATTTTTGAAAAGGAAATTTCTATCAGAATTTCTCAGTCCTTATGTAATATATTCCAGGTTTTGTTTTTGGGGTTTAAAATAGGTTCTTGAATTGAGTTTTCTGAGGTTTTGTTTTAGTACTATAAAAGGATCGATAAGGAAGTATTCTTTGAGATAACCTGCTTATTAACTTGAAAATGTTGTCAAATGTAGAAGATTTATGGAAAATCTGTCACCACTCGGTTCCCTTTGTTTAGTAAGCAGCTTATAGCTGTTGTGCATTATTATGTAATATCTGTTGGAGGATGTTTATTTTTTTACTTTATATGAGACTCACATATCCTATAATAGCAACTTTTACTAGAGTTATATATTACTGTGTACATTTAGATTATATTGTAATTACTTTGCTCTCTTACTGTAAGTACAGAGTCAGGATTTTATGGGACTTTGGAATTTATGTTGTTGATCATTTTTTATTCATCTGAACCACCATAGCTATTACAAATGCAACAATCAGTAGTTCCTCCTCCTCCTCCTCCCCCTCCTCCTCTTCTTCCTCCTTTCAGCACATATATGCTAAATTCTGTTTTGTTCCATTTTGGGAGAGGACAGGAAGAGCAACATATAGTATATAAATGAAATCCAAATGCTTATTTTTAATGAAATATTTAAAGTGGCAAGCTTGTTTTTCAACTGAAGTTGCAAAGTGTAAGAGAGCCTGGAAGTAGTTCTAATTACTTGGACAGAAGTATAGCTGAAAATCCTTTAGGGGAGTATATACTCTTATTAAAAGTAAGAAGAATATTGTGAGTTCAGTCTTTTGCACAGTAAGATATTAGGGATTTCTAACCAAAAAGATAAAGATTAGTGGTGTACTGGGATGGTTGGTAGTTCAAAGAAAAGAAATATAAGTGATCTGCCATAAATTTTGGGGGGCAGCAATGGTACTGGGGATTTGAATTTAAAGGCCTCTGCCATTTGAACTCTGCTTTTATTACCTTTTATTTATTTATTTTTTTTGCCTTAGGTGTTTTTGAATCGGTTTATGTGTTTTTGCCCACTGCTGACCTTGGGCCTTGATCCTCCTACCAGTGTCTCTATGGCTCTTTGGATTACAGGCACACACTACCGTGACTTGCTTGTGTATTCAGATGGGATCTTGGCTAACGTTTTGTCTGGGCTGGCCTTGAACCAATGACATTCTTATAGTTTCTACCTCCCTAGTAGCTGTTTTCATTCCAGTGAGTCTCCATTCCTAATTTGTTCATAACTTTTAAAAGTGGAAATTAAAAGTAGAATTGTTTTTCACCTCTTGAAATAATGGTGTCCATTTTTTAAAAATCTGTAGAAATAGTTCAGTGACAACATTTTGATAAGGTATAAGTTGGCATGATAGAGATAAAATGCCTGTATCTGTGCACAAATTTTAAGAACATGTACTTCTAGTATCATTGTTAGTAATTTTGAAAAACTGTATAGAAATGCTCATCACTAGAGAACTGCTTATAAAGAAATATACACAGGATGCATAAATTCCTAACTCATAATTAGTATAAGATTCAGAGCTCAATATATCTAGGTTTATTTAATAAAGGAAAAAGAATTTTCAGAAGATTATGCATGAGACTGATCTGTTTTGGAAAAAATACAAATATTTCAAGGCATACACAAAATATGATCTTAGAAGTGGCAATCCCCAGTGAGTGGAGGACTTTCTTTACTTTAGATATTTTTTAAAACTTCTAGTGAGGATATTTTTGAGTACTACAATGAAACAAAAAATACCAACGTCATTTTCTAAATTCTTAGAGTTTTGGAGAATTGCACTGATTATATGCTATCTCCATACTCATTTATCTATCAGGCTAGTCTTATTTCCCTTGATTTTCATTCATTTTATGAATATACAATTAGATTCAGTACTTTTCAGTCATTTAACACGTAGTTTCACAAGCGTCATCAGATGTACGCTAGGGAAATGCCAGTCAAGACATGGAGTTCCCCAGTACGCTTCCCACTCTGCTCTGGCTGTGGGCAACCATTAATATGCTTTTGGTCATTGAGATTTCTCTCTTCCAGAAGTTAATGTCAATTCAGTCATTCAGTATGTGACCTGTTGTGTTTAGATTCATTTTATTTGTAGTTGTTTCTTCTCATTAAGTATTCCATTGTATGAATATATTGCTTACCATTCACTTTTGATGGGAATTAGTGTTGTTTCCTGTTTTTAGATGTTGTAAAACAAATGTCTTAAACTGTGTGTGTGTGTGTGTGTGTGTGTGTGTGTGTGTGTGTGTGTGTGTGTGTGCACGTGACATGTTCCTGCAATCCTGGGACTTCAACACAGGGCCTGGGTGCTGTCCTTGAGCTTTATGCTCAAGGCTAGTGTACTACCATTGGAGCCACAGCTCTACTTCTGGCTTTTTGGTAGTTAACTGGAGAAAAGAGTCTCGTGGACTTTCCTGCACAGGCCGCCTTCAAAACTCAATCCTCAGATTTTAGCCTCCTCAGTAACTAAGATGTGAGCCACCACCACCTGTCAACATTTTCTTTTTCTTCTTTTAATAAAAGTTCTAAATTCCTAGTAGTGAGTTTCAGTTGCTCCTTTCATTACCAACATTTGCAGTATAACTCATGGCCTTTGTAATTTTAAGCCTAATTAATATAGTATAATATCTTGTGGTTTAAATTTATAATTTTTTGTGAAATGTTTTCATTGGGCAAATGTTTGTGATTACAGAAATCTCAAAATTTGTGGTATGTCCAAATGTTTAGCTCATTACAAATTAAGTTCTTTTTTTTTTTTTGCTGTTAACGTGTTGAGTTCTTTTGATATTTCAGATTTATACATTGAATTATAAGTAGTTTATTATGTGGCTTGCCTTTTTGTTTACTTGACTAGTGTAGTATAATCAATATTATTGCTACTATTTTACCACTTGTCCCTTTGAACTGAACTGTTTGCATTTATTTTGGAAAATTCAGTTGATCTGGAGAATAGCAGATGGGAGAATCTAAATAATGAATTAAGAAATGTCAAAATGAAAGTATGAAATAACCAGTAATATGTCAGTGCACAAGTATCCTTTATTTTGTTTTTTTATTTTTTGTTCTTTGCCAGTCCTGGACTTGAGCTCAGGGCCTGCGCACTGTCCTTGGACTCTCTCAAGGCTAGAACCTACCACTTGAGCCACAGCACCACTTCCAGCTTTTTTCTGTGTATGTGGTACCGAGGAATCGAACCCAGGTCTTCGTGCATGCTAGGCAAGCACTCTACCACTAGGCCAGACTCCTGGCCGTCTTATTTGTTTTAATCAGGTCTCTGAAACTGTCTTCTAAACCAGCTTATTACTTACGTGACTGCCTTTTACCTTATTCTCCCCTTTTAGAAACCTAACTTAGCATTGCACACATTTCAGGAAGAAAAGAAGAGTTCAAAATGTCAAGTTTTTAAAAAAATTGTATCACAAGAATTAAAGGGATTTTAGAAGCCTAAGTTGCTACACAGGTACTATGTCTTATACATATAATACCAATTAGGGAGGCAGAAATGACAGTTTGAGGCCAGCCTGGGCTGAAAGTTAACAAGATCCCTTCCTAACCAACAGCTGAGATTGATGGCATATTTCCATCACCCAGCTTTGCTGGAAGCATCAGTAAGAGGAGCTTGGTCTATGTCATCTGTGACGTAAATTTTAGACCCTGTCCCCAAAACAACAGCATAAAAGGTGTGGCTTAAGTGGCAAGAGGGTGTATCTGACAAGTGAAGATCCTAAGTTCAAATTCAAGTACTACTCTGACCCCCTAACTACAAAAGAAAAGAAAAAGGCCTAGGGCTGTTGGTATAGCTGTACTGACAAGTGAAGACCCCAAGTTCAAATTCAAGCACTACCCTGACCCCCTAACTACAAAAGAAAAAAAGGCCGAGGGCTGTTGGTATTGCTGTACCAAGGATTGACTATAGCTGTGGCGTAAGTTCAGCTTGATGCCTGCTTTTATAAAAAAGTCATTAAAATAGATATGTTTTGCATTGTATGTTTTCTGTGTTGCTTATTATGTTACAGTGGCAGACTTGATACACCAAAGACTATTTGGCCTACAAAGCCTAAATTATTTTTATCTGGTTCCTCACAGTGAAAGGTTGTGGCTCTTGATGGGGGGAGAAACAAATATCTTAGCCTCTCAGCAGAAATACAGCGAAGTTGTTTCTACTAGCGTGAAAATTCATGATGTTCCTTCAGAGATGTAGTTACCACTCAGGATAAAGGGTTGCTATCCAAGAAACTAGTTAGTCTTCAAGAGCTTTACTCTTAAAAACTACTAAGTGTAGTTATGAGATAGTATTGTGAGCACAGTACTTAAACACTGTTAGAAATAAACACTTTATACTTAGCTGTATGACTAACTTAGTATTTGAGGTTACTTAAGTAGTCATACAGCTGTATGAGATCATCTCTCTCTCTCTTTTTGCTCTTTTTCTGCCCTAATAGTAAGAAAAAGTGAGAGGTTGAGTAAGACAGTATCTTAGGACTAGTCTTGAAGAACATAGAGCGAACAGAGTAAAGACAAGGCTAGTATTCAAGAAATTAATTGAAAAGATCTTTGTTGTTGGTTCCTGCAAAAATAGAAAAACCCTTGTAGAACACATAGGAAAATGAGTGACATCAAGAATGCTGTAGGAATTATTAGATGAGTACTGTTCTTAAAATTCTCTTTGTAAGCAGGTACAGCTCACACCTGTAATCCTAGTTACTCAGTACACTGAGATCTGAGGATCGTATTTCAAAGCCAGCCTGGGCAGAAAAGTCAGTGAAACTCTTATCTCCAATAAATCACTCAAGAAAGCCCGAAGGGGTGCTGTGGCTCAAGTGGTAGAGCACTAGCCTTGAGCAAAAAGAAGCTCAGAGACAGTGCCCAGGCCCAGCACCAGGACTGGTATTAAAAAAAAAAGCAAAAAACAGTTCTCTTTGTGTCTTGGAGTTAGGTGGTAAGCATTTTTATTAATATGACAAATTATAGAGTCCCATTCCTTTTTCTCATCTTTTACCTGTATTTTATCACTGTTGAAGACTTGCTGTGCCCTTTGTGGCTTCAGGCAAATACTTCAAGTTTCTTTGGTGTTTTAGTATCCAATTTTGTTCATCTTGCTGTCACTTACTGACTTAGCTTACACTGAAATTGTATACAAAAAATTATTTGGCATCATTAACAAATTTAATTTTCATAGACAACAGTATTTATTGTTGAATATTCAAAAAATGAAAAGCTACATGCTATTTTTTGTAATGTTGATTTTTTTTCCCCACAAATTGTAAGAGAACCTTTCTATCAGATGTAATTTTGAACCAGGAGTTGAGTATGTGATGGCTTTGTTTATTTATAATCATAACTCATGTGGAGAAGACATATTTTGTTGGTGTTCTACTTTCTTATAGTTATTAGAAGTAACATTTATATTATATTTCTTTTCTTCTTCTTTTTTTTTTTTTTTTTGCCAGTCCTGGGCTTGAGCTCAGGGCCTGAGCACTGTCCTTGGACTTTCTCAAGGCTAGAGCTCTACCACTTGAGCCTCAGCACCAATTCCAGCTTTTTCCTAAGTATGTGGTATCGAGGAATTGAACCCTGGTCTTCGTGCATACTAGGCAAGCACTCTACCAGTAGATCAAACTCCCAGCCCTACATTATATTTCTTAATACAGGATAATATTAAAATAGGGCAATAAAGGTCCATTTTCATTTTGAGTCTAAAGTTTAAATATGAAAAATACATGTGAATTTAAGATACTGCTAATTTCTATAAACTAGCAGTAAAACCTGTATTTCTGTTTGTTCTTTTAATCAACTAATAGGCCATCTTTTGATAGTTTGTCACATTAGCACATTAAAATACTATTAAGCTTTTTATCCAGTTACTTAGATTATATGTTTTGACATGATATTTTTCCTGGTTTGTTTATCTTCTAAATAAAATTCAATACTTCCAAAGTGCTATGAGTTGCCATTTCTGAAGATAGATAAGGATGTGAAATTGTTCTTCTGCCGTTGAGAATGCAACATGAAATCCCTTTACAGTGTGTTTGTTTTGACAAATGCCCTGGGTATTTACAAACTTAAACATGTTCTTCATGAAGAAAATAAAAGCACTGTTGAAGTCACGCACATCTGCCAAAGTCATAGCCTCCTGATTTTTTGGACTGTTTATACTTATGATTAGGTTTCTACATTTTATTGTTAGTCACTGATTTTGATAGTAGTATTCAGAGGTGTAGATTTAGGTAATCAATGAATCAAGTTTTCAACTCTTGTTGAAAAATGCTTTTTAGGGGAAGGGAGATACTATATTTACTTAAAATGCAACTATTTCTATGTAAGTTGAATATTTAACAGACAATCTATAGTAAAAATTGAAATTTATAAAGGTACTGTAGTTAGTTTTAGTATTTAAATTGGGGGTGGGTCATGGGGTTTGAACTCAGCCTGGGCGCAGGCCCTGAGCTCTTCATTAGCTCAAGGCTATCACTCTACCCCTGGGCCTGGACATTGTCCCTGAGCTCTTCAGATCAAGGCTTCTACCCTACCCCAGAGCCAAGCCCCACTTCCTGTTTTCTAGAGGTTAATTGATGATAAGAGTGTCAGGTCCCTTTGTGCCAGGGCTGGCTTTGAACCCTGACTCTCAGACATCAGCCTCCTGAGTAGCTTGGATTATAGCCACCGCACCTGGCTTATTTAAATATTTTCAGTGTTCTAAGAATGGAACTTACATAACTAAAAATCCTATAGAAAGCTTAAATACTCAGAATATACTAAAATAGTTTCTTTTGCCTACAGAATTAACTTATTTTAAAAATGCATGTAGGTGCACCGGGAGTTTGGCCCAGTGGTAGAGTGCTTGCCTAGCATGCACGAAGACCTGGGTTCAATTCCTTGGTACCACATACATAGAAAAAAGCCAGAAGTGGTGCTGAGGTTCAGGTGGTAGAGCTCTAGCCTTGAGAAAGTCCAAGGACAGTGCTCAGGCCCTGAGCTCAAGCCCAGGACTGGCAAAAAAAGTCAAACTAATGCATGTAGGTTTTATGTTATGACACATAGCTTACACAGTTTACCTTTACTGAACTTCACACACAGTAGTTAAGCCCTCTCTGCTATTTGGTTTGGTCATTTAACATATGATTTAATTTTCACTTTTGTAATTCATGATTTTGATCAATGTTTTATCTACCCACGTAAGTTATGATAGCACAACCAACTTTTGATCATTAATAAGTGATAAAAATCTGAAGTTTGAATTTTTTTTTTTTGCCAGTCCTGGGCTTGAGCTCAGGGCCTGAGCACTGTCCTTGGACTTTCTCAAGGCTAGAGCTCTACCACTTGAGCCTCAGCACCACTTCTGGCTTTTTTCTATGTATGTGGTACCGAGGAATCGAACCCGGGTCTTCATGCATGCTAGGCAAGCACTTTAACCACTAGGCCAAATTCCCAGCCCCTGAAGTTTGAATTTTAAGATTTTATTTGAGCCAATATTTTCTTTCCAATTAGGAGTATTTATCTACTAACTTTTAGTAATACTTTTTAGTAATACTTCTAAGAAGTAAGGCAGGTAACAGCTTGTTTCATTTTATTTTCTTCATTAATCTTGTTTCTAATGATTCCTCACTAAAGGACAAGCAGAAGCAGAGTCTTACATAATTCACATGCCAAATTGTCCTCCCTTGAATGATAGAGCAAACAAATCTAATACTTTTTAGAAAGCTTTGCTAATTTATCTTGGGAATATATTATTCCAATCAAGAAATGTTATCACATACAACAGGAACACTAAAGTAAAATTGACATGTTTTATCTCAAGATTGATAGGATGTACTCAATCGTATTTATTGAAGTAATGAGTTGGGCATGCTATCTCAAGCTCAAGCCTGTAATCCCAGATGTTTGGAAAGTGGAGAGTAGAGATCCGGTTAGAGGTCTGACTGGACAAAAAAAGTTTGTTCTGGGTGTGGTGGTACATGTCTGTTGTCCCAGCTCTGGAGGAAACCTGCTTGCTGGGCACCGAAGTGTGTGCCTGTCATTCTTAGAATATCAGAACTCAGGCTGATAGTAGGGGTATATATATAGACTTTTATCTCAGAATAACCAGTGTAAAACAGAGCTGGGGGTGTGACTCGTGATAAATCATCTGCCGATAATCATGAAACCTTAAAATCCCAAAATAAGAAAGGTATCACTTAAATAATAAAACCCTTATTATATACAATTTACATTATAGACATGGAAAATTTTCACTTTTAGCCCTGTTGTAAAGGCAAGTTCAGTTTGCCCTGTCATACTCCTTGTATTTAAAATCTCAGTAATTCTAGCTAGTAAAAATAAGACTTCATAAATAACCCAAAAAGAGGACTAGGTGCAGGGTTATACATTTCATTCAACTCTGCTGGGAATTTGTATTTATTTATATGCCCTCACCATTGCTATGGCTCCATAGATACTCAAGACTGCATTTTAAGCAGTATCCAGACTTTTAGAATTCCATTATTGGAAATAACTTTTTAGCTATAAAGTTTGTTTTAAGATAGATGGGAGTTTGTTGCAATTTTTTACACTCGAGAGAACAGTAGTGAAAGCTAGAGGGAAACTGCAGCAAGGTCTTTAAGTAGCCAGGCAGATTGGGCTCTATATCCCATGGCTGGATTTTTAATCTCTGTCCATTTGCAATCAATTTATTTTCAAACTCTTTTACGTAAGCTCATAGAGATACTTGGGTAATTGCTCTTTCTATTTTTTTTTTTTTGCCAGTCCTGGGCCTTGAACTCAGGGCCTGAGCATTACTGTCCTTGGGCTTTTTCCTCAAGGCTAGCATTCTACCACTTGAGCCACAATGCCACTTCCAACTTTTTTTTTTCTATGTATGTGGTACTGAGAAATCAAACCTAGGTCTTCGTGTCTGCTAGGCAAGCACTCTACCAGTAGGCCAAACTCCCAGCCCCTCTAAATTTTTTTAAAATCTAACTCTTTGGAAAGAATCATACAAGTAGTATTGATTAAATATTTTGATTGTCACCAATATTATTACTTATTCACATATTTGAACTTTTTGAAAGCCATTCTGATTTTCCATTTTGTTTTAAAAAATTAAAGTAACTGGTTTACTATCTTAAAGTTTGAACTGTTTCAAACATTAAAGTTTTATAGAAGAGCCACTTCCAGGTAGTCTGGTGACACTTAAGTATTCAATTCATTAATATGATTACTTGGATTTTGAGAATGTGCTAGTAGGAAGAATAGAAAAGCAGATTTAAATACCTTACATTTAATGTGTGGCTATATATGTTCGCATAACTATTCTCTTTAGATGTATATATATATATATGAATGTATGTATGATGTACTTGCATCCATACATACATATTTGATGCTGGGCCTAGGCCTTGAACTCAGGACCTGAGTACTGTTTCTAGGCTTTTTGCTGAAGGTTAGTGCTCTATCACTGAAGCCACAGCTGTAGTTCCAGCTTTTTGGTAATAAATTGGATATATGCATTCCATGGACTTTTCTGCCCTGGCTGTCTTTGAACTCTCATCCTCAGTTCTCAGTCTCCTTCCTGAATAGATGGGATTACAGGCATGAGCCAGTGCACCTTGCCAGCATTCATTTCTAATTCCTATGTTTTTAAATTCCATGCATGTCATTCTTTTTTAAACTACAACTGGAAAAGGTTACAGCGGTTTTTTTTTTAAATTGAAAAAGATATAAAATTCAATATGTCATAAAGCAAAGATTCTGAGTATTCTTATGGCTCTTTAAAAATATTCTTTATTTTCCAGGTAAGTTTTCTTCTACACTCTATGAGACTGGTGGCTGTGATATGTCACTTGTGAATTTTGAACCAGCAGCACGAAGAGCATCGAATCTCTGGTAAGTTTGGAAACATTTGGAGTATATATGCATTTAGAAATATTTTTCATGTTTATAATAGTTTTAAGTCTGCTAGTAAAGTATCTTAAAATTATTTTCTAGTGGAAAAATGGTACATATTCATGTGTACTGTTTTACAACATCGTAATTATTGTTGCGTGGACAAATGTAGCTAATTTATGTAGTACCTCATTTATATTTTTTGTTGTGAGGACACTTAAAATCCCTTTTTCAAATGTACAGTGTATGGATATTGTGAGTCACAATGTGAGGTGTAGAATCTATATATTTAAAATAAATGTATTATATACTGAAAATTTTTTGGTAAATTTGTTAGGAGTGTTTCCAGTTTAGCTCTAGACTTCATGTTCTCTATTTTGTATGATATTAGATATTTTATTAGAAACATAGCAGTATAGAATCACCAATTTTCTTCATGAAATTTTATTTCATTATAATGTTTTCATCAATTATCTTTAAAAATAACCAGCTTTTGGCTCACGCCTATAATCCTAGTTACAGTCTCTCCTCTCCTCCCCTCCTCTCCCTCCCCCCCCCCCCCCCTCTCTCTCTCTCTCTCTCTCTCTCTCTCTCTCTCTCTCTCTCTCTCTCTCCCTCTCCCTCCCTCCCTCCCTCCCTCCCTCCCTGTCCTCCCCTCCTCTCCCTCTCTCTCTCTCCCCCTCCCTCCCTCCCTCCCTTCACCCCCCCCTCTCCTCCCCCCACTCCTTCCCAGGGAATAGAACCCAGGGCTTCATGCATGCTAAGCGAACCCTCTACCACTAGGCCACGCTCTAGCTGTGTCCCAACCCCCAAGACTTTTATCCCCAATAAACTGCTCACAATACCAAAAATGGGACAGTGGCTCAGAGTTTAAACCCACAAACAAACAAAACTGGCTTTTCATTTAGTTTTAGTTTTTTTTTAAATCTATTTTGAAGGAAGAATTTCTTTAAATTTTTTTGTACAAAGGAGTTGTAACTTAATAAAGCAGCTTATTAATGTGATATATCTTAAAATTGATCTTTGTTTTTCCCTTTCCTGTTAGGAAAGAATTTATAAGATAATGAAGAAGAAAAAAAGCAAATTAGAAACCTGAATCATTTTAGTTATAGAATATATTAAAATTGGCCCGGAGTTTGGCCATGGCAGAGTGCTTACCTTGCATGCACAAAGACCTGGGTTTGATTCCTTGGTACCACATACATAGAAAAGCTGGAAGTAGTTCTGTGGCTCAAGTGGTAGAGCCTTGAGGAAAGCCCGAGGACAGTGCTCAGGCTGAGTTCAAGCCCCAGGACTAGCATATATATATGCTAAGTTTAATTCGTATTGTGCATGAGATTCCAATTTATGCTTTAAAATCTATTATTGTTAATTAGTTTACTTTCCTCACAAGGGTCATTTGATTCTATTGTACTTCTATTTAATAACAGAAAAATGATGCAGAGTTTTTGACATTTTACTACTTCTTTAGGGTTTAAGTTTCAACATGCTAATTTTGTTCCAGTACAGATTCTTCCTGTCAAAATTTATGAAGTTATTTATGAGTTATTTGTTTGCTGTGTCTGTAGCACTGTAGAGACATTTGTGGGATGGAGAATGGAAACCCATTACAATGTCATTCAAAAGAAGATAATTCCTTACATGACCAATAATGTAAAGCCTAATTTTAATTTCCACACTGTTCTGTACTATCATATCCTCGGCTGTTTTATATTAACAGCTTAAGTTTATTTTGTCTTTCTTGGTTCTAGTCAGTTTGGTAATTGCTTTCCTTGGATTATCTCATTTAAACACTTTCACAAGAACTGTGATATAGACACTCTTGTGTTACTGATGAGGAAACAGAGACAAAAGAAATCTAGGCAGCTTGTCTAGGATTTCAGTTGCTTGAAAAAGAGATCCGAATATATGCAAGCATGGTGAAACATGCCTTTTATGAGGTTAAAGGAGGAGGACCATGAGTTCCAGGCAGGTTGGGCTATACAGCCAAGACCCTGTCTCAAAACATGTTAGCAAACAAACCAATCCTAGGAATTTGAACATAGAGCTATGCAATGGCAGTTCTAGGAAAATGTCATTTTGCATTTTGAAATATAAATAAAGAATGAGAAAGTGTAAATATCATCTAATTGTTAAAGGATTTATTTTTCTTTCTACCATTTGACAAACTGTTTATACCCTGAAGTCTTTCTCATTTTATTTTAGTGACACGGATTCTCACGTATCCAGTTCTACCTCAGTTCGATTTTACCCACATGACGTGGTAGGTTTCTCTTGATTTTGATAAGATCTTTTCAGATTAAATCTCAAAAATGCATTTATTATTGAAAACCATGTCCTCTTTTTGCTGTACCATATTTTCTATATCCTTGGATACGAAGCAAACATGAAATTTAAATAGCCACATTTAACAAATACATTGATTTCTATTTACTCACCAGCATCATAATCTGCTTGCCATTTTAAATTGCCAATAATATGATTTGATATACTTATTAATTATTGGCTATTATTTGTCTACCACTGTTTAGTAATGAGATTATTGTATAAAAATATGCCATTGTCATATATGATGCAGTGGGGATTTTAAAAAATAATGCTACTTTTGTTAGTAAGATATATATTCAGTTTAGAAAGACAAAATGGTTGAGGTCCTTGTAAGCAAAACATAGACACACACATATACACACATACACATACAAACGTAACATACATACACTCATGCATGCAGTTTTAGTCTTTTTGAAGATGAATTTCGAGCAGGGTTTAAAGACTACATTTCGAGCAGGGTTTAAAGACTACATGTGTGAATTGACATTGAAAAGTACATATTTAGCAGTGTCTAGATACATTTTTGCTCATTACAACTTGGGGTATGCTGCTGGTTAAGGAATAGAGATGCTGTGAGGTGTTCTACAGTTAGATGCATAGCCCCTTATCAAAAAGATTATCTGGCCCTGAGTCTTGCTGATGTCAAAGTTGAGAACCTCTAGCATAGATGGTAAGAAAAGCGTGTTTTGGGAGTATCTATCAATGTTTAAGAGATAGAAATGGCTATGTCATATATAGGGGAAAAACTGGCTATTCTCATACATGTATTTGGAAAGTTAAAACTTCCTTTATTATTTTTTTTAACCATTACATGTATTAAATCTTTATAGAGAAGCAAATCTTATTGTTTTCCACTTTTAAACAAAACAAGAGGCCTTGGAATTTGGCCTAGTGGTAAGAGTGCTTGCTTAGCATGCATGAAGACTTGGGCTTGATTCCTCGGTACCACATACATAGAAAAAAGCTAGAAGTGGTACTGTGGTGCAAGGGTAGAGTTCTAGCCTTGAGAAAGCGCAAGGATGGTGCTCAGGCCTTGAGTTCAGTCCCCATGACTGGCAAAAACAAAAAACAAAAAAACAATACAAGAAACTCAAGATAGTAAAATGCTTCCTATTCTATTGCCAGAGACAGTGAGTTTTTTATGCTCTTAGTGGAAAATTTTGGAACGTGTAAAGCTAAAATTCAGTTTCTTGTATAGCTCCAGATAAGAAGCCTGCTAAAACAAAACAGAGTAGGCTTGGAAGCATTGATAAAACTGTAAGAAGAAACAATAGGAAAAAATGAGAGATGATGGTTCATATTCACCACTAACTGTGAGGTTTATAGCTTGATGAGAAAAGAGCATAAGTGTGCCAGGGAAAAGAGAGCCATAAATGATATACTGTGAGTGGTATTGATGTGTTCATAAAATCTTAAGAGTTTAAAATATTTTTCAGAATAAGAACTTTGCCAAAGGTCTTTTATACTAATTTTCTTTGTTTTAGTCCATTTTAGGCTGTCCTTTTAGCCATTTCTAATGATTTATAAAAAATTTTCACAAGGAAGGCTGGAGTTTGGCCTAGTGGTAAAAGTGTTTGCTAGCATGCATGAATACCTGGATTCGATTCCTTGGTACCCACATACATAGAAAAAGCCAGAAGTGGTGCTATGGCTCAGTGGTAGAGCACTGGCCTTGAGAAAGTCTAAGGACAGTGCTCAGGCCCTGGGACTGTCAAAAAAAAAAAGAAAAAAAAAGTTTTCACAAGGAGTATACGAAAGGGGAGAACTAGGGGTTTAGATAATCTACAAGCTAGGTAGAAATGTATATTCAAGTTAAATGTACTTAAAAGATACTGAAATCTTTTCAATGCTGACTTTGTTTTAGCTCTCTCTCCCACAGATTCGGTTGAATAGACTGTTGACCATCGATACAGATTTGTTGGAGCAGCAGGACATTGATCTAAGCCCTGACTTAGCAGCTACTTATGGACCAGCAGAAGAAGCTGCCCAAAAGGTTAAACACTATTACCGCCTTTGGATCCTACCCCAGCTTTGGATTGGCATTAACTTTGATCGACTCACACTTTTAGCACTGTTTGATAGGTAAGAGTACAGTGTGATATTCAAGAAACATGATTTATTTTTCTTAATATGATTTTTTTTTTCATTTTTTATTGTAATTAATAAAAGGGTTACATGATATTTGCCATATAGAAGGTGCATTAGTTCACATACATTGATACCCTTTCACATGTCTTGGTACCTTTTACCCTCCCCCTCCACCCCCCCAATATATGATTTATTTTTAAATTGAATGATCCATTGAAGTTTTTACTTGATTATCATGTTGGAAAATGTTTCCTATATTATTCTCTTGAAGTAAAAGGTAAAACTTTAAAATAGTGACTGTTAAATCTACTGAACACTTTTTCATTTTTGTGAATGAAATTTTAAGAAATAGTGAGATTCTTAACTTTTTGATATAGCATAAAAATTGCCTTTACTTCTATATGAAATATTTTAGACAGTATTTTTTTTTATGCTATCAGAATTGTTTCAGCAACTGCAACAGAAGAATTAATGGCCTTTGTCACTAAGCTTGTTTCAACAAATGTAAAAACCTATGTTTAATTCTAGCAAGTGTATTTTTGGTTTATTTCAGATAACAGAGAGAGGGAAAGAAACCATTTGGTATCAAAATTTGATTGCAAATTTCATTACCACCTAACTTTTTTTTTTGGTGTGGAACTTAAGCTCAGAGCCTGGGTACTGTCCTGCATTTTTCCCCCCTCTAGGCTATTATTCTACCACTTTGAGCCACAGCACCACTTCTGGTTTTCTGGGGTTAATTGGAGATAAGGAGCTCACTGGCTTTCCTGCCTGGGATGGCTTTAAACTGTGATCTGCAGATTTCAGCCTCCTGAGTAGCTAGGAACCACTGGCACTAGCTAAAATAACATTTAACTTTCTGTGAATTTATTTGAGGCTTTTATCATTTAAACTTATTTATTTATTTACTTTGTCATTCAGAATATTAGCCATTTTGCAACATTTGCAAACATTTAAATAGAAGTAGGACTGCATATTAATGAGAATAGAATAATGAAAACCATTAAAATAGTTTTAAAAATGCAGGATAGAAGTCAGTTGTGGTGGCTCATTCCTATAATCCCAGCTACTCAGGAGGCTGAGATCTGAGGATCAGGGTTCAAAGCCAGCCTGGCACTAAACACTGTGAGACTTAACTCCAGTTAACCTCTAGAACTACAAGAAGTGGTGCTGTGGCTCAAGGGATAGGACAGTAGCCTTGAGCTGAAGAGTTCAGGTACAGCACCCAGGCCCAGAGTTCAAGCCCCACAAAGCCGACAAAAAAAGTAAAGGTAAGATAGAGGGATAAAGAATGAGTAACAGGGTAAGTTTGATTAAAGTGCATTATATATAGAGAGAGAAAATCACAATAAAATCCCTTTGTTAATAAATGTACATAAAAAAGAAAACATAAGACCTACAGTATATGGTACAGGTGGAACTCTGCAACCTGTTTCATCATGCTTTATTGTAAGAATTTTTTTATGTCCACATGAAACCACGTGTTATTTTCTTTATATTGTTCTGTTTTGAGGCTTAAACTTAAGCCCTTATGCTCTTGCACAGCTTTTCTGTTCATACCTGGCACTCTGTCACTTAAGCTAGATTTCCAGTTTTGACTTTTTGCTGATTAATTAGAGACGAGTCCTGGTCCTTTTTTTTGTTTGTTTGTTTTTGTGGTACTGAAGAGTGGAACCCACGACTTCATGTGTGCTAGGCAAGCACTCTACCACTAAGCCACACTCCCAGCATATTTTTAATATAACTCATTTTTTTTGTCCAGTTGGTCATAGGCCTTGAACTCTAGGGCTTGGTTGTTGTCGCTGAGAATTTCAGCTCAAGGCTAGCACTCTTACCACTTGAGCCACAGTGCCACTTCTCAAATTTTGTTTCTATATGCTCAGACACCTTGTTTAAACCTGGTATCCAAAATAATCTAAGCAAGCTTCATTGTAATGCTTTTCTTTTTTTTCAGTCTATTTTTTTTATTCATGATATATGCACTCAAATATTTTTTTCTGTTACAGAAATCGTGAGATCCTGGAAAATGTGTTAGCTGTCATCCTGGCTATTCTTGTGGCTTTTTTGGGATCCATTCTTCTCATACAAGGCTTCTTCAGAGATATCTGGGTTTTCCAGTTCTGCTTGGTCATAGCTAGCTGTCAGTACTCACTACTCAAGGTACCATCACCATTTCTTTTTTTGATACAGATAATACTTACTGTTCTTCATTTCTACCTGTTCTTTCATTGACCTTACGTTATAGCTTCATTGCTTTAAACAACTTAAATTTACGCTTTTGCTTTAATGCCCTTGGTTCTATTAATTTGTGTCTACTGTTTTCTTTTCAGTATAGCTTAAGAGTGAGAAAGGAAAGGTGATTAAGATTTTTTAATATTGTTGACCAGAAGAATAGTAGTTATAAAAAGAAATAAGGGCAAAAATTAAAATTTTTAGAAGACAGGTATTGAAATTGAACTTAAGAATTACCTGGTCTTATATTCAGCCAATGGCTAAATTTCAAGTTCAGTAAAGTTTATGTGGTGGGGAATTATAGGGTAGTGATAGACCACTTTGGTGAAATAGTTTAGTATGCTGTAGCAAACAAACTGGAATTTGGGTGGGAAGTAGTTGCATGATACCTTTAGAACATTTTTATAGCAAGGTTATGAGATTTCTTCCACTTATACAGCTGTAGTGCCCTTGATTATTTTAAATGGGCAAGTGTACATAACTAATTAAAATACCAAATTTGTGAGCAGAACTAGAATTCTCATGAACTAACCCATAATCTTATTCAGTTGCTAAGTGGAATCATGCCCCATGAGAAAGAATACACCTCAATTCTTCTTCACATGTAGCAGTGGTCTAAGTAGTAAGAGCATGCGTACGTCTGTTATTTGCCATTTCAAAAACACAAATTACTAATTGACCAAAATAAATAAGGGTTAGGAAATAGGTGAATTGCTTTTAATATCACAGTGACTCCAGTGTCTGGAGCTGATGTTTCATCATTAGAACACAATTAAGACCAGTCATTTCTTGATTACAGAATATTTATTTGAAATTGCTTAGGGCATTTTAGAAGTTGCCTTTAAAATGTAAAATTACCAGCAATTCAGTAGTTTAATCTGTCTTTCTGTTTTCTTTTTAGAGTGTGCAACCAGATTCTTCTTCCCCCAGACATGTAAGTCATTCCTAATATGATAATACTTTATAGTTCCTTATCACTTATAGAATTCTTTTTTTCCTTTTGTCATTATTTGGGTTGAAATAAGATTTATGTCATTATTTTCTCATTTTTGACACTGTGGTTGATTTTGTCAGCGTAAAATAAAATGGCATTGTACTAATAGACCCTAAATCTTGGTTAAAAAAGCATAATGATTCATCTTTTGACAGTCTATTTCAGGAGAAAGCTATCAGATAATCAGTTGAGTAATGAATTGTGAGTATGCTGGGAGCCAAGTAACACCATATCTAATAACTTTCTGCTGAAAGGCAAGGGGCAGGGCGCAAGACTTGATTACCACTGGTTACAAATGTGTTAGTGCTTTATCACTCTCTGCTGAGACCCATAGTGAGGATATATTAGCTGGAGGGACTTCCTCAGAAGGGGGCTTTTTTGGGGGTTAGAGATTCCTGTCTTGACGAACCTGTCTGTTTGTCCCCCGGAGAAGGAGGGCTGGGTGCGGGCGGACAGTGGACCCGGGCGTGCTCTCCCTATCCCTCCTGCTGGTTGAGAGGGACCGGGGACGAAGTACCCCGACATGAGTAAGTATGGAAAATAGAATTTTGAAGTAAGGAAACCTATTATTTTGCTTTGGGAATCATAAGGAGCAAGCATAGGAAGTGTAATTCTTGATTCTGGTATTTTAAGTAACAAGGAAAAACTTGTTATCCACTTTGTAACTTTGCACAAACTTTGCTAAGATATCTGCTTAGCATCACTTACATGACATATGATTTGATCTTGGATCTAATACTTTGCCTATTTGATCATAAGACCAAAAGACATTCTTTGAAGTAGCTAAAAAATAAACTCCAGGAATAGTACTGTATGTTAATGCTTTCTTCCTTTCTCCTGCCTTCCCCCCACCTTCTCCTCCCCCTTCCTGGGCCTGGGTACTGTCCCTGAGATTCTTTTGCTCAAGGCTAGCAATCTACCATTTGAGCCACATTTGCTATTTCTGGCTTTTTCTGTTTATGGGGTACTGAGGAAACCCAGGGCTTCATGTATGCTAGGCAAGCACTCTATCACTAAGCTACATTACTAGCTTGCATTCTTATCTGTAGTAATTTTTATCCATATACTAGTATAGTTAGTATTGGGAATAGAAAAGCAAAATAGGTTTTTGTTCCTGAATGATTATTTTTATTATTTATGAGAGAGAGTGTGTGTGTGTGTGTGTGTATATGTGTGTATGTGCGTGCGCACGCATGTGTTTGTGCGCACGCGCGTGAGGATCAGCAAAAAAAATATTAATACCTCTAATTTCAATACAATGTTTATTCAATTTTTCTTTTTTTAAAAAATTTTTCCTACTTGTCTGCAACCATTGGGAACCTACTTTCATGCAGAAATACTTGAATTCTTAGAATACAAGTCTTTAATGGTCTCAGTAGCTAGTTGTGGTTCTTAAAATTAAAGTGACACTTGAAAAATCTGTCATTTGCAGGGTCATAATCGTATCATTGCCTACAGTAGACCAGTTTACTTCTGTTTATGTTGTGGTCTTATTTGGCTCCTGGATTATGGTAGTAGAAACCTTGCTACAATCAAGTTCAGATTATATGGAATAACTTTCACTAATCCACTGGTGTTTGTATCAGCCAGGGATTTAGTTATAGGTAAGTCATCTTCAAAGAATCTCTAATTTGAACTTCTATTTTTTTGTATGCAGTTCACTAATTAATAAATCAACAGATAAAAGTAGTTTTTGTAAGCTTAGCTTGCTGTTTAAAATAATCTGTCTTGGGCTGGGAGTTTGGCCTAGTGGTAAAGTGCTTGCCTAGCATGCACGAAGCCCTGGATCGATTCCTCAGTGCCACATACACAGAAAAGTCCAGAAGGGGTGCTGTGGCTCAAGTGGTAGAATACTAGCCTTGAGAAAGCTCAAGGACAGTGCTCAGGCCCTGAGCTTAAGCCCCAAGACTGGCAAAAAAAAAAAAAGAAAATAAAAAATAAAAAAATAATCTGTTTTTATCTGACAAACTATAATAATAGAAAAGGCTAATAAATAATAAATACTACAGTAATTATTCTGTTCCTACAGAGAATGCAGTGGAAAAGTTTTTTCCTTACATTTTAGGTTTGTAAATATTATGTGAAAATGGTTGAAATGATAATCTGAAAATCAGTGGTTGAAAGATTTTAATACCCAATTAGCTATGATGGGATAATTTAAGAAGTAGGTTAAGCTGGGTGCCATTGGCTCATGGCTACATTGGCGGCTGAGATCTGAAGATCACAATTTGAAGCTCACCCAGCCAGGGTTGTTTGTGAGACTCTTCAATTAACAACCAAAAAGCTACATGTGAAGCTAGGTTCAACCCTGAGTTTAAAAAAAAAAAAAAAGAACCCTCAGGGACAGCATCTAAGCCCCAGGACTGGCACACATACAGACACACACTAGTATGGTTGATCTGGGCTTGGTGGCTTCTGCTAATAATTCTAGCTACTCAGGAGACTGAACTGAGATCAGGAAGACTGTGGCTCAAGACCAGTCTAGGCAAAAAGTTCCCTAGACTTCATCTTGACTAATAATGACCACAGTATGTACTTGCCATCTCAGCTGTGAGGGAATAGTAAATAGGAGGTCTTTACAGTCTGGTTCAGCCAACATATAAAAGCTAGATGGTATCCCAAAAATAACTAAAGCTAAAGGACTGGGGGCATGGCTTGAATGATAGAGTGCCTTCCTATCAGTGTAATATCCTGAGATCAAGCCCTAGTAATGCCTGTCAAAAACCAAATTAACTTAAATTGTTTGAATTTATTTTCACTACTTAGGATCTTTAAATTGACAAAAGACAAAGTACATTTTTTAATATACTTTTTTCCTCTCCTATAGTGTTTACACTCTGTTTCCCAATAGTATTTTTCGTTGGTCTTTTGCCTCAAGTGAATACATTTGTAATGTACCTTTGTGAGCAATTGGATATTCATATCTTTGGTGGTAATGGTGAGTACTTAAATACAGATTGTAGTTTACACGTTATGAGATAAGATAGTTATTAACTTTATGAACACGAAAATACTTTTCTTGCTTTCATGGGGGATTAAGTAATAATGAAAGATGGAAATAATTTCATGTTTTATTGAGAGAAGAATGTGGTGACTAGAGAAAATATTTCCAAAAGAAAGAAATTATTATAACTTCTGTAGCTATAATAATTAGAAATTCTAGTTTATTATTCATACTACATTTACAATGGTCATAAACCTAGACATACACACTAAAACTATCCTTACAGATAACAAGCTGATTTTATGGTTTAACTTTTAAATAAGAACTAAACTGTTGGGGCCAGGGGTTTGTCCTAGTGGTAGAGTGCTTGCCTAGCATGCACGAAGACTCCTGTTCGATTCCTCGGTACCACATACGTAGCAAAAAGCCAGAAGTGGTGCTGTCGCTCAAGTGGTAGAGCCCTAGCCTTGAGAAAAAATCCAGGGACAGTGCTCAGGCCCTTAGCTCAAGCCCAGGACTGGCAAAAAAAGAGAACTAAACTGTTTTGTGTTGCTGCATATCAATCATATCAGCATGTAATGTTTTTCCAACTTTTCACACTGTTTGATTAAAAAAGGCTGAAGTTGACCTAGAAGAACTTACATTTCAGAAAAGGTTTGTTTTTAGTTTTGAACATGGGGGGGAGCTCAGGCAAATACTCAGGTAGTTAAGTATTTTGCTCTGGGAATCATATTCGTGGTGTTTTCCTGTAACCATGAGATTTGAGTAAGTCACATTGATATTATAAGAAGTTAAGGCGTTAAGGTACTAAACACCATGCCTTAGGTCTTTGAATTTACATCTCAGCATTAAGATACCGCACAAAAAGATGACAAAAAATAAGCCACCAAAATAGTTCAAAAGACAGGTCGAAAAGTCACACAGCTCTTTTTATTCTGTAATTGTGTCATTGACTGTCATCTTCCTTTTTGGTTTATTAAGAATATTGACTGATGTTTTAAATTCAGTGTTTCCTTATTTTCTTATTGCAGTGATACATGGGTTGGTCTGCTACATATCTTCATAGATTCTATCTCTATTAGTTCAATTAATATCAGGTAGTTTAGTGATACTTTCCTGCATAAGAAGGTGCATTTTATCTACCAATAAGATCATAGTATTAACAGCAGAAATCTATATTTCTGTTACTTAGTAGAAGCATTGTTTTGACTTCTGTGTAATATCATGGATTTAGAAGTTTCTTGTTTCAAATAATACAATGACTAGTCTAAATTTTTTTTTTTTTTTTTTTTTTTTTTTTTAGCCAGTCCTGGCCCTTGAACTCAGGGACTGAGCACTGTCCTTGGGCTTTCTCAAGGCTAGAGCTCTAATTTTGAGCCATAGCACCACTTCCGGCTTTTTTTTTTCTTATGTTTGTGGTATTGAGGAATTGAACCTGGGTCTTCATGCATGATAGGCAAGCACTCTACCACTAGGCCAAACTTCCGACCCCTAAAACTTTTATATTATTTTTTACTTTTATAAAGTACAATATCTTCATCATCAAAATGTCAGATCAATAAATCAAAAACCTTTAAAATATTTCATGTTAACCTTATTAATTTACATATAAGAAATTACAATAAATTGGTAGTCGTTCACAAATATTCTGATATTTGAGAGAAGAATATTAAATATGTGAGTGAGGAGTGTGGCCTAGTGGTAGAGTTCTTGTCTAGCATACACATTGCCCTGGGTTTGATTCCTTGGTGCCATGTATACAGAAAAAGCTAGAAGTGGTGCTGTGGTTCAAGTGGTAGAGCGCTAGCATTGAGAAAGCTCAAGGATAATGCCCAGGTCCTGAGTTCAAACCCCAGGACTGGCCAAAAAAATAAAAATAGCAAGCTGTGTTTGTCCATCAGCATAGATTCATGTGTGAAAGAGTATTTAGGAACTACTATAGGCTTCATGATACAAACTTGTACACTGTTTTTACTATCTCAAAGACATTTATTGATAGGGGCAGTGGCTCACTCCTGTTAAGCCCAACTATTCAAAAAGTAAGATTAAGATTATAGTTCCTGGCTAGTCTAAGCAAAAAATTCACAAGACTGCCTTCTCAATCAGTTAATGGTCATGGTTGTTCATGACTGTAATCTTCGGTACTAGACAGCATAGATAAGAAAAGTACAAGTCCAAGCCAGTACAACCCCAGGGAAAAACGCAAATGTATCTGAAAAAAAAAAAATAGAAAGTATTGGAGGTGTGACTCAAGTGCTAAGAATGCCTGCCTCACAAACATGAGTCCCTGAATTCAAATCCTAGTACCAAGAAAAGTTGTTTTGTTCTTTTTTTCTGTTGTGTGTATATAAGTGTTCATTACATTCAGGATTAGTATGTTTTGTCTTATAACAAAGATTGAACCTAGCAAATCTTTTCCATATAGAAATCTTATGAACGGCCGGGTGCTGGTAGCTCACATCTGTAATCCTCGCTACTTAGGAGGCTGAGATCTGAGGATTCTGGTTCAAAGCCAGTCCAAGCTAGAAAATCTGTGAAACTCTTATCTCTGGTTAACCACCAGAAAACTGGCTCAAGAAGTAGAGTGTTAACCTTGAGCTGAAGAACTCAGGTCCATTGCCCAGGCCCAAAGTTCAAGTCCCACAACCGAAGGGGGGAAGGTGAGAGGGAATTTTATGAATGTATAAAATGAAGTAATTGAATTTTTAAAAGTCAAATGAGTAAATACGTAAAAATAGTGGATATTTTTAGGCTTATCATGACCTTTAATTTTTAATAAGTGTTTATAGAATACTGACTCCATTTTCCTTTGCTATGTAGCCACTACAAGCCTGCTTGCGGCACTTTACAGTTTTATCTGCAGCATTGTAGCAGTGGCCTTGTTGTATGGATTATGTTATGGAGCTTTAAAGGTGAGCAATAGTTTATAGTATGTTATGTTGTACATGAAAAATTGTCTAGCATTTACTAATGGAAAGCCTTTCTCTGGTTCCTTAGTTTCCTGTAAGTTATGAGTAAGTAGTGTTGCTTTCTGCAACCTGGGATAGCACAATGGGATACCAGAGCCAAAGAAATGAGGAGAAAAACAAAACAAAACAAAGAATAAAACAAGAACATAGAGCAAGTGGGAAACTAGGGACTACTTTCTCTGTGTTTTTTCTCATTTCTTCCCAGATGGTAGAAAGCAGCAAGCAGAATATATTTCCAAGAGTTACTACAAAAGTTTTTAGGAAGTTCTTAGAAATGCCTAGGAATTGGGCTCTACACAGTGTATTTAGTATGATGCCCAAACTTTTGATTTAGACATTACAAAAAAATTTTTTTCTGTGCATTGTAACAATTTCCATTACTATTTTTGAGGCGAAAGAAGGCAAGTTTATTTAAAAAGAAAAAACAAAACACCCCACCATTTGAATTTCCTGCTTCTATCACTTTTTCTTCACAGTGATAAAAATGAAGGATTCAAGGAGTGCCCATCACACAGCAAGTCCACCTGTACTAGGTGTCATGCCAGTGGACCCCATAGGATAGTTATTCCTTGAGTCAGGTTGGCATGGCATGCACACATTTTGTTGCCTTTGGAAACTTATTCTTTGCATATTGTCTTCTGGGAATATATAGTTTGTTCTTTCAGGAAACAGTTACGGAGTGCTTACCTAGTGTTCTGGAAATGTAGTGGCATTATTACATTGGCAAAAGTATCAAGAAAGCAGTACACCAAGTGTAAAAAACTTCGTTTTGCTTATCCTCTATTATTGTTACACTAAATTTACTATACCAACTTACCTATCCTTCAAAAAAACAACATAGTTTACTGTAAATTACTGAAGTTAATTGTACTTAAATTATGATATGACAGATACATATGCATCAGAAGCAAGGTATTCCTCATAAATAAGAGCTTTAATACGAATAGAAACCTGTAGCTTTATACCAAAATAAATCTCATAGCTAGTGTCTAACTCAAAGGAAAGTAATAAATCAAAATTTATTTGGAATAGAATACAGTTTATAATTTGGCTAATTTTTACTTAAATTTAGTAACTAAAATATTCGCATGAAAATAAATTATAAGCTTATTGTTCTATTTATGTTTTCAACAGGATTCATGGGATGGCCAACATATTCCAGTACTTTTCTCTATTTTTTGTGGTTTGTTAGTGGCAATATCCTATCACCTTAGCCGACAAAGCAGTGATCCATCTGTACTTTTGTAAGTAAAATCTTTTTTTTTTTTTTTTCTTCAGTGGGGAGAGGTAGGTACTATTGGGGCTTGAACTCAGGGCCTGGACATTGTTTTTGCTAGTCTACTACTCTACCAATTGAGACACAACTCCACTTCCGGCTTTTTTGGTGGTTAATTAGAGCTAAGTGTTTCACAGACATTCCTGACCTGGCTGAATTTGAACTGATCCTCAAAACTGAATCCCCTGAGCAGCTGGGATTACAAGTGGGAGCCACTGGCGCCCAGTAAATCATTTGTTTGTATTTAAAAATGTTAATAAGTTAACATTTATTTCAAATAGCTTCTGAGACTTCTATCCAAGGTTTTATTGTCATAATCTATAATCTGTATTCAAAATATATTAGCATTTTGTCATGAGAAATAGATAAGGATGTTTCTATTTTTTTCTCTCAAGTATCAGAACTATTTTTAATAAAAATATTTTCACTGTATGCTTATTTTGTATTTTTATTATTTTATTCATTTTATTAGTAGTATTATTTCATTATTATCTTTTAAAAATTATTTCCTAATGATTAAATATACTTAGGTCACTATCCCAAGTTTTGCCATTTAAAATGACTGCTTTAAAAGTTATAGATGTATTTTTTTAAAATATTTTATACATGATGTTTGCCAGATAGAAAGTGCCTTAATTCACATACATTGATACCCTTTCACATGTCTTGGTACCCATTACCCTCCCCCCCACCCCCTCCCACCCGTTTTGGTTTTCCCCCCTTCCCTCAAATTTCAAATAACCAGATACAAATTCAATATATCAGATAACAAAGTGAGATACTGTAACAATATGAGATACCCAAGGGACAGCAAAGGAGATGAGAGATAACATAGTACATAAAGGACAACAATCATTTGTTATATGGCTTTTGTTTCAATATCCTGGAGGTCCTTTCAATTAGCTTCATATTATATGGCCTTATGTACTATGTATCAAGATTTTGCTCTATTGCAGATCTCTGCTAGTTTCTACTGATTATGACAAATGAGGGAAACCATTGAGCCTAAGTTCCTTTGAGTCTGGCTTACTTCACTTAATATGATTTTTTCTAAGTCTTTCCATTTCCTAACAAATGGGTCAATGTCGTTCTTTCTGACAGCAGCATAGAATTCCATTGTGTACAAATACCACAACTTGTTGATCCATTCATCAACTGAGGGACATCTAGGTTGGTTCCATATCTTTGCTATGGTGAATAGTGCTGCAATGAACATTGTTGTGCTAGTGGATTTAGTATGCCCTTGTTTCTGGATGGTTGGGTAAATGCCAAGTAGTGGAATTGCTGGGTCATAGGGGAGTTAGATGTATTTTTATTAATAACTTCCTTTTGACTTTTAAAATTTTACAGTTCTCTGGTACAATCTAAGATTTTTCCAAAAACAGAAGAGAAAAATCCAGAAGACCCTCTGTCTGAAGTAAAAGACCCATTACCAGAAAAACTTAGAAATTCTGTTGTAAGTCTTAGCTTTTTAAATCACTTTACATAAATTAAATTTTAGACGTTTAATGATATTACATTGAGAAATGTTTAGTTCTGTCAAATAGGATAAAGCATTATTGATTGCCTTTATTCTGGATTTTCGTTGAATATCCTTATTCACCTAAAAAATCCAGACGATTCTAGAATTCAAAACTTTGTGTGCTAGCATGATATCACAATGGGATATTCAATATGTCACATCACATGATTGATCACAGTCAAAACACAAGAGTAGGGCTGGGAGTTTGGCCTAGTGGTAGAGTGCTTGCCTAGCATGCACAAAACCTGAGTTCGATTCCTTGGTACCACATATGCTGGAGGTGGTGCTGTGAGCTCTAGCCTTGAGAAAGCCTAAGGACAGTGGTCAGGTTCTGAGTTCAAGCTCCAGGACTAGCAAAAAAAAAAAAAAAAGAAAGAAAAAAACACAAGAGTACTAAAAATATTGTACAAACTTCCTTTCAAGCTATGTCTCTAAGATGTACATGAAACATAAATGTAGTGTGCTTTTAGACTTCTATTTCCAACATATCTCATGTTTATGTCTATATTCCAAAATCTGTAAGACCTAAAGTCGGACACTTCTGGTCCTAAGCATTTTGCCTGAGTTAGTCAGCCTGTATAAGAAAATGTTTATTCCTCATAGTTACTAGTACAATATGTCAGACATCGTCAGGTCTTGTGAAATTACATAATTTCATTGTTCATAGCGTTTTTTTTATCCTTTTCAGATTAGAATAGGTTCTGAAAGAATAGCAGTCCTTGTTTATCTTCTATTTCATATTCCATGGACTGTTACTCATAGTCTGTTACAATCTGAAAAATTCTGGATATAAATAATCTCTAAGTTTTCAGTTACAGAACATCCTGAATTGTATGATACCTTTATCATCCCACCCAAGATTATTAAGTATCTCTGTCCAGTATATCAGTGCTATGTAACACTATCCATCCATTATTCAGTTAGCCATCATGAGTATCAGTCTAGTAATGAGGTTTGGTACCATCTGTGGTTTCCTGTACCCTGTAAGGGTATTGGAACATTTTACCTGTGGATAAGGGGTGACTTCTATATTAATGTAAATTGTACTGAGAAAAAATTCTTTTAAGTGCTTTATTTTTCAGAGGTAATTTGAAATATACTTAAGTAATGGGAGTAATTCTTTTTTAATTCCTAATTTAGTGACATAATCATGCCTTGTTCTTTCAGTAATTATTTAAAAATAAATTATGTATATCATACTTGTTTTCCTGAACAAAACATGAAATATTTCTCAGCTTCATTTTAAATTAGTTCCATTTGTAAAAAGAAAAACTGAATTTGCCAGGTAAATTGGACATATTTCCTTTCATGAACTATTCACTTTTTTTTTTTTTTAAGCCAGAGTTTTGTTGTGTTGCTCAGGCCATTCTTGAACTTACCAACCTTCTGTCTCAGTCTTCCATGTACTGAATTCATAGTGTGTACCATCATACCTGGCTTTAGTCATATATTCTTTAGAAAACTTGTGATACAGAACTAACTAAAGATATAATTGAGGCAATTTTTTATGACTTGGTTTCCATGTCAGCTAAGGATATTTCATGTTTAACACAGTATTATGTTATGAATGTAGCATATAAAACATAAACCTTATAGTTTCATAACCAGTGTTGTATCAAGCAATTTCTAGTTTTTACTAGAGATTGAGTATTCCATTTCTGAAAATTCAAAATTGGAAATGTTCCAGAATTTACATTCAAAAATTCCAGATTTGGGAGCATTTTGATTTCAGATTTTCCTTTTAACAATCCTCCACTGGTGGTAAAATCTATGTAAATATTCCAAAGTCTGAAAAACTCTAACATCTGTAATAGTTCTGGTTCTAAGAAAGTTACTCATTCTGTATAAACACTGAAAGAATCCAAATCTTGTAAGTAAAATGAGACATGATGCTTTAAAGACTGGGTTTTATTGAAAAAAATATATATGGCTGACTCAAATATGTGTGCCCTATAAAATATGTGGTAACTTTAAAATTTCATGAACATTTTGTCCAGGTAAAAGAAAATTTTAAGCCAGGTGCTGGTGGCTTATGCTTGTGATCCTAGATACTCAGGAGGCTGAGATCTGAAAATCCCAGTTCAAAGCTAGCCTGGGCACGAAAGTCTGTGAGAGTCTTACCTCCAGTTAGCCACCAGAAACCTGAAGGGGCAGTGTGGCTCAAAGTGGTAGAGTGCTAGCCTTGAGCTGAATAGCTCAGGGATGGAGCCCAGGCCCAGAGTTCAGCCCCACAACCAAGAGCAACAACAACAAAAAGGGAAAATCAAAAAGGGAAAATTTTATAAACCTATGGGGAAAAAAGGTCTTAGAGACTTTATTGTGTTGTGTGGACAATGTGAATAACTAGTTAATACCTTAATCAAGTATAAGGAAATTAAGAAAATAGAGATTTATTATAGCTAGTTATTTTCTGAAAGAAATATTTAGAAATGCTAGAATATCAAAGAAAAATTTCTTATGCTTTGCCTAATTACCAGTAAAATATATAAATTAACATACAGATTATAACACATGAAATTATGACTCTTTTACTTTTGTCCCACAGAGTCAGCGTCTACAGTCTGACCTAGTAGTATGTATTGTAATTGGTGTGCTATATTTTGCTATTCATGTGAGCACAGTATTCACAGTATTACAGGTAAAAATTGTCATTTTATTCTTTTATTTGGGAGGAAATACTTTACACTTATTTCTGATTTGATTATGTTTGTCCATAGCATAGAAATATATGACTGCTTGTTTGATTGAAACAGGAACTCACTATGTAAAACCCAGGCTGATTAGAACTTGTTGTGTAACTCAGATTGGCTTGAATTTGTAATTCTCTTGGTTTCTTCATCCTGAGTACTGTAATTCTAGCAGATCTGCACCATTACCCTAGTCTTTACTTAGTTTTAGTAACAAAGTTTACTTTCTCATGGCTTCTTTGAGTCATAGATCTGGGAGTGTAAAACGAATGAGTCTACACTTGGATGTTTTATGTTGTTGTATTCTTCTAACATTCATTGTTTTCCTTGGTTTCTTGCTGACTATTGGTTGTTGACCTCAGTTCTTTTCCATGTGTTTTTTTTTTTTTTCCTGTACGCTGTTTTTGTTTTTTGGCCAGTCCTGATGTATAAACTTTGTGCTGGGCACTGTCCTTGAGCTTTCTCAAGGCTGACACTCTACCACTTGAGCCACAGCACCACTTCTGGATTTTTCTGTGTATGTGGTACCATCAAACCCAGGGCTTCATGTATGCTAGACAAACACTCTATCACTAGGCCATACTCCCAGCCCATGCTGAGTGTTTTAATGAAATGGTATCTAGTTTACCAGAGCACATTGTGGTTCTAGAGAGAGAAAGCCAAGACAGGTGTGTTCTGTTGTGGTGCAATACTTAAGATGACATTTCCACTACTTCTGTTTTCTTTTGGTTGCATAGACCAACCCTGATAATATACAGAGCACAGGAAGGGAATATACACTGGCACCCAGAGGCAGGGATTCATCCTATGCATATAATGTGTATCATTTTCTCCTATTCCTGTACATCTGGAAAATTAGAATCTTACCTAAATCAGGTTTTGAGTCTAAGTGAAGCACATGCATTGTTTCTTAAGTGTAGGTTCTCAGAGGTAGTTCTTGCCATCTGTGACCTGCATAATTACCACATTTAATGCTCTTATTCTTTTGGCTACGTCCTTGTTGTTCTATGGTGTCCTTTTCCTTCAGTGTTCTAAGAAATTTGCACATTGTCCTGGCCTTTGTATTTCTGAGAAAGTCATGATTTCACTATCGGTTTGAAAGATACTTCACTGGGTATAAAATTGTAATAGATGTTTCAATGTTTAATGTTTCTGTTTTTATATTACTAGTCCTGAATACATTTCAGATATCCATACTTTCATAGGTGATTGAATCAGTAAATACTATGCATATGGAAACGTTCAAATATATTAGGCAGTAAAATGGTCTTTTCTATTCTCCGTTATCAAATGAAAAATCAAGCCAATAAATCTGAAGTTCTGCAGTGAATCTTACAGTCACCTCTCATTTTCTCACCTTTGTTTTTCTTCTAGCCTGCACTCAAGTATGTGTTGTATGCATTGGTTGGTTTCGTGGGTTTTATAACCCACTATGTGCTTCCTCAAGTTAGGAAACAGCTACCATGGCACTGTTTCTCTCATCCTCTGCTGAAAACAGCAGAGTATAATCAGTATGAAGTTCGAAGTAAGTATTTCATTAACAGTCTTGAATATTACTTTTTTTTTCTCTTCACTGTGCTGGTAGGTGACAGAGTTAAGTATCATTAAGTAACCTTTTGATTTACTATTCATTTTTTTTTTTGGCCAGTCCTGGGGCTGGAACTCAGGGCCTGAGCACTGTCCTTGGACTTTCTCAAGGCTAGAGCTCTACCACTTGAGCCTCAGCACCACTTTTGGCTTTTTGCTATGTTTGTGGTACCAAGGAATGGAACCCGGGCCTTCGTGCATGCTAGGCAAGCATTCTACCACTAGGCCAGACTTCCTGCCTTGACTTACTTTCCTTATTGTTAGATTCGAAACTATTAATGAATGAAACCTCTTTCAGGTTACTGTGTTTTCAGCTGATACAAAACTGTCAGTGCAACAAAATCGCTACAAAATCAATTTTCCACAGAATAAAGTTACTTGTTCCTTCTCTGTTGTTTTTCACAGATTTCATTGCTGAATCCTGTGTATGACTAATTCTAGCTAATTCCTTCCTTCATCTTTCCCTTGCCATGTAACAGCAATCTAGCACTCTTAAAAACCTCTATTTAAGTGGGCTGGGAGTTTGGCCTAGTAGTAGAATGCTTGCCTAGCATGCACAAAGACCTGGGTTCGATTCCTTGATACCACATACATAGAAAAAAGCCAGAAATGGTGCTGAAGCTCAAGTGGTAGAGCTCTAGCCTTGAGAAAGTCCAAGGACAGTGCTTAGGCCCTGAGCTCAAGCCCACGACCAGCAAAAACAAACAAACAAAAAACTCCTCTATTTAAAATGTTTTAAATTGAAGGCATAGGGAATAAAGATCTTTGTTCCATTCCAACAGAGACACCATGTCCTGCTAGTATAAAAGGAATTGATAAAATAAAAAGACGTTAAAGGCATTTTCTAGTTGCTTTGGGATGAAGTATAAAATGATTCAAAAGAAATAGACCACCAGTCCATTTTACAAACTTCCTCCTTGTCACTCTCATTCTTGACTTTTCTTTCCTGTGTAATAAATAAAATGAGATTTTAGGGATTAAAGGTTAGGCTAGGGATGCAGCTCAGCGGCAGTGTGTTTCCTGAGCACATGCAGGCCTGTCAGTTAAATTGTCAGTCCTGTTAAAAAATAATTACATTTAAAGTGAAATTCATCTAAATGTAAGTCATACCTAAGAAGAAGTTTTCTGTTCAGACTTTATAGAAAGTTGACAGTTAATTAGAATAGTGGCTTTTGGAGAATAGTTACCTTTTGGAGGAGGTGATACTAGAGATTGCTAGTCAGGTGCTCTACTATTGAAGCCTTGTCTCCAGCTCCTTTTAAGTTGGTTACTTTCAAGTACAGTTCTGCTTTATGCATGGGCTAGCTTGCACTTTGATTCTCCTACCCTGGATCACTGAGGATGACTGGCCTTTATCACTGTGGCCACCCATTCTGCTTCTCTTATAGTTCAAAGCTGCAGGATAATAGGTATCTTCCAGTATGCCCAGCATTTGGTAGAGATGGAGTCTCAAGAACAACTTTTTGCCAGGCTGGCCTCACATTAGGATCTCTCATTCTCTACCACCAGGTAGCATAGTTAGGATTACAGTGTTGAGCCAGTGCATTCCTTTTTTCAGTTTTTACTGATAAACGTAAGATTTTTCCATTCTTGTCACATTACTTCATGTATTAGATAACATGCCTTCTTCTTGACTTGCCTTGTTAGATGCAGCCACTATGATGTGGTTTGAAAAACTTCATGTATGGCTTCTTTTTGTGGAAAAGAATGTCATCTATCCACTGATTGTTCTCAATGAACTTAGCAGCAGCGCAGAAACAATTGCCAGTCCAAAGAAACTAGATACAGAGTAAGTACAAGAGTCCTCTAGTCTTAAGTTGTTGCACTATAAACAATTATTAGAGTGATGTCTTACCACCATTAAAACCAGGTCTGAAGTTTTGAATAAGTACTGGATAGGCACTGTCTCTTTGGTTTATGCACTAAAATTTTTTTTTGCTAAAAATTTGTTTTTGGCTTCCATTTTTTGAGCATCAGGTTTTTTTCTTGGCATATTTGCTACTCTAAAAATTTCATTTATCAGAGGACCTAATTGAATAAAGTTGATTTTTAATGTGTGTTTGCTGGTTTCATAAGTGGCTAATTTTGTACACTTTGTAAACTGTGCTATGTAAATGGTCAGTCGCCTATGTGATTATCATAGTGTTACCTTCGAATGTGCTACATTTTGTGGTGCAGTGTTAATGTAATGTTAGTATAATGTTTTTTGTTGAAAATGCAATTAAGGTTAAAGTCATAGAAATATGTGACACTAGGGAACCAGATATGAGAATTACAGTTGATTAGTTTTAAACATGCTTATTATATAAATACATAAATACCTGTATATACATACAATATTAAAAGATAATATTGAATGGATATTGTAGTACACACCTATAATTCCTGCTGTGTGAGAACTAGAATTCTAGGTGTGGTTTGAGGTCAGCCTAGGTAAAAAAAAAAATTCATGAGACCCTATTTCAAGAAATAAGCCCAGATATGAAAGCATGGACTTGGGATCCCAGGTATGTAAGAAGCCCTAGGTAGAAGGATCACAGTCTGAGCCCAACCCCAGGCAAAAACAGGGGACCCTACCCTAAAAATAACTAAAAGAAAAAAAGGACAATGTTTTATGCAAGTGATAGAGCACCTCCCTGCCAAATGCTAGGTCCTGAGTTGGAACCCCATTACTGGGGGGGTGGGGGAAGAATAGTATACTACTCAGACCCTTTCAGGATATGATTTGTTTAGCTATGTAAGTCTTATTTAGTTTATGTGCTTAATTTTTTGAGAGTCTCACTTTGTAGCCCAGGCTGGCTGGCTTGGTTGGAACTTACTGTGTAATACCCTAAACTGTCCCAAAACTTTCCATTCTCTTGGCTCAGCCTCCTCAGTGCTGGGATTATAGACATGTGCCACCTTGCACATGATTCTTATGAAATATTTGTAGTATTTTAAATTGTGTGTGTTTGTGTAAATTTAGTAGGTAAGTGATGATTTTTCTAAATTGGCAGATGTGGCAGTGTTTTCAGCCATGAGTTGATGTGTTTTACTTTGTTTCTTGTTGTAGGTTAGGTGCTTTAATGATCACCATTGCTGGCTTGAAGTTGCTACGATCCTCTTTTAGCAGCCCTACATATCAGTATGTCACAGTCATCTTCACTGTGCTCTTTTTCAAATTTGACTATGAAGCCTTTTCAGAAACCATGCTGTTGGATCTCTTCTTCATGTCTATACTGTTCAACAAGGTAATTTATCACTGAAGGGAATTTTGTTGCAGAAACTGCCTCCTTAGGTAGTACTATGTTTAGTGAGGATTAAACTAATAGTTCTTTTGAGTTTTTATAAGTATATTTTAAAATAAGATCTTTCAAAAATGGATATGATTTTGAATGATTTTGGAGACATGAGTTATAGTGGATACTGGTGGTTCTTGTGCAAAATTAATCCTACCTACTTAGGAAGCTGAGATCTAGAGGATTGAGGTTCAAAGCCCTTAACTGCCCTGGCATTTAAGTCAGTGAGATCCCATCACCAAAATAGCTAGCAAAAGCCAGATCATTTCGTAGGTATAAAAATGTTACTATCTGGAAGTAGTGATGTGGCTCAAGGGGTAGGGCAGTAGCTTTGACCTGAAGAGCTCAGGGACAGTGTCTAGGCCCAGAGTTCAAGTCCCAACCGACAAAAAAAAAATGTTACTACCAGCCACCTATTCCAGTAATCACCCTGACAATAAAATATAACTATGTACCCACTACCTGATGAATGTAACTGTAACCCCTCTATAGATGACCCTAACAATAAAAAAAAGAAAAGTAAACCTCAAAAAAGAATGTTGAAAGTAAAGAAAAAATTATAAACAATAGTTGTATTACAATTATCATTGGCCATTTACATAGGAATTCTACGTATGTACTAGGAATCTGTTCAAAACCTCACCATACGCATTTCAATATTATTTAACTTTAGATCTTCTGCTTTTGAATATGCCTTAAATATTAAAACATGAATGTTGTATATGTCCTAAGATTATCTTTGCATGTGAGCCAGTGTAAGGTCCAGTTCTCAAAACTAGTCAAAGAATCTTGAGAGGGGGCCAAAAAGAGGTCTTATTAGTTTGGTGGCATGACTAATCTTTTAAAATACCTTAGGTAAGCTGGGCTCAAGCCTGTAATCCTAGCTACTCAGGAGACTGAGAGCTGAGCACTTTGTTTCTAAGATAGCTTGGTTGGGAAACCAGAAGTAGAGATGAGGCTTAAAGTGGTAGAGCACTAGCCTTGAACACAAAAGCTCAGCAACAGTGCCTAGGCTTAGTTCAAGCCCCATAACAGACAAAAAGAATTACACTAACTCTTTTTAAATTATTATTATTTTAATTTCATTGCCCAGGTAATGTACAGAGAGGTTATAGTTACATTTGTCAGGTAGTGGGTGCATTACTTTTTGAGCACTGATACCCTGTGCCATGTGTTTCTCCCATTTTCCCTTCACCCACTCCTTCCTAATCATCTTGTTTTTCCCTTTCCTTTCAAATAAACATATATACTATATGCCAGCTACCAAAGTCAGCTACAGTAACAACATGAGATAAGCCACAGGGGAAAAAAAGAGAAAAGAAATAACTTCACATAGTACGTTGAGAAGAACTATTGTTTTTAATATTATATTTGAGGCATTCTTAGTTTCCAGAGCATTTCCATTTGAGGAAAATATGTCCTAAAATAAAAGTATACATTTCTTAAGCTTTACAGACATCTAGATTCTTTTTATTCAAGGACAATGATTTTGTTACTTCCTAACTATTTCACTTGTAGTAGTAATAATATGGCTGGGCACTGTAGAGCAAACAGCTTTTCAACACGTGAAACATGAAGGAAGGATCTCTAAAAATAAGTACAATGTTTTGGTAATTGGTAAATTTTATCCTATTATGCAAATATTTTCTATTTCAATGTCATTTCCCAGTTAGGAAGCAAGTATGTTTTGTAAGTCTTTCACATTCATACCTATTAATTTTTTTTTTACTGATGATCTTTCTTTTCCTCTTGCAGCTTTGGGAACTCCTTTATAAGTTGCAGTTTGTGTACACCTACATCGCTCCATGGCAGATTACATGGGGCTCTGCTTTCCATGCTTTTGCTCAGCCCTTTGCAGTGCCCCGTATCCTTCTAAATAAAATTCTTGGTGAGGATGTCAGCTTACAGGCAAACCTTCCCTAGTCTTAGACTATAGAGTCCTGTATAATCAGTATCAAAAGCTCAAAATATTTTCAATATACAACTACCCTGATTTAGATATTTAACTTGTATATATTAATAAAGAATATTTGTGATCATCTACATAATGGGAACTATATTAAGACTTTATAATTAAGAAATGATAGCTAAAATTTTCATATTTTAAAAATTAATGTGAATATTACTAAAGTCAAGAATTTTTAATGCATACATATGAAATATTTTAAAATAACTGAATAAATGTTCTTTTGGTAATGATTGTAATTTTAAAAAGAATTTTTTTTTTGGCAGGAGTCAAAAGTGTTATTTTTCAAAAGCATTTTCTAGGCTTGAAGCTAGTGGCTCATGCCTATAATCCTAGCTACTCTGGAGGCTGAGATCTGAGGATCATGGTTCTCCAATTAACCACCAGAAAACCAGGATTGGCGCTGTGGTTCAACGTGGTAGAATGGTAGCCTTGAGCTGAAGAGCTCAGGGACAACTCCCAGGCCCAGAGTTCAAGGCCCAAATGGACAAAACAAAAACAAGTATTATCTAATTAACAGTAAATACTAGTAAATTCAGTGATGTGAAATACAGATGCTAGGTATCTGCAAATTTTAGTCAGAGCCTTCTAGAAAATTAAACTGAAGCATCATTTCCTAAGCTTAACATATGAACTTTTACCAAGTACATATTTGAATATATATATTTGGTTCTTCTCAACATGTCAAACCAATTTGTGTATTTCTTTCTGTTTGTAGGTCCTTATGCTATCCAGTAGCATTCTTTTCTGTATTCTTTGGGATTCCCCTTTCTCTAACTGCTATAAATTTAAATGTGTTTAGAGCCACATTCCCCCCACCTCCCCACCCCCGTCTTTTGTTTTTTGGCATGTATCGAACATTAAGTTCCTTAACCAGTTTTTCCTTAGATTCAGCCATGTTGTTTATCCAGGCTGCTGTATCAGCCTTCTTCTCCACCCCATTAAACCCCTTCCTGGGAAGTGCAATATTCATCACTTCGTATGTTAGACCTGTGAAATTCTGGGAGAGAGACTATAAGTGAGTAAAGTAAAATTCTTGAAACAACAACCTTTGTCTTTTTTTATAAGGAATATCTATTGACAACATTACAAGATGCTATTTATTGTTCCTAATTTGTTATGTTAGAATATTTATTTTTGTTAAAAATTTGTATTGTTATAATTTAATTTTTTTTATAAAGGAAGAGTTTAGGGAAAATTACTCTTTATTGTCTTTTTTTCAGCTCAAAATTTAAAGTTTTTTTTTCAGTGATAATTCTTAGAATTAGGCCACATTAATAATGTGGTGAATCTGTGTTGTACAATTTTTTATGGCTGTTAGTTGTAGAATTGTTACATCGTTTTCTCAGATACAGCTTGTTACCTCTACAGTGCTACAGCTGAACTTTTCTGTTACTTTTTATTTTCACACACAAAAAAGTATTCTATGATTATTTTTATGCACATAATATTTTCTCTGTGTAGGCTTAATTCCTTAGGCTATTTAATGTAATGCTTATTGTATGTAATCTGAGAGAAATTAGAGTTATGTATGGTGCATAAACATTTTAAACACATTTAAATATGCATTAATGTATTGATTTAAAAAAGATGTATGCTCGTTCTGCTGATCATCTTCATGACTGTGAGCTATCTTTCTATGTCACCACACACTGACTATTTTTCTTGGGAAAAATTATAGATTTTAGCTAGGAGCCAGTGCCTGTATTCCTAGCTACTTAGGAGGGTGAAATCTAAGGAGGGCCGTTCTAAGCCAGCCCGGGCAGGAAAGTCTGTGAGACTAATTAATATCCAATAAACAACCCCCCCAAAACTGGAAGTAGAGCTATGATCCAAGTGTTAGAATGCTAGCTGTGAGCAAAAGAAGCTCAGGGACATTTCCTGGGCCCTGAGTTCAAGCAGCATGACTGTCACCAAAAAAAGAGAATTATATATATAATATGTTTTATGTTTTTCAGTTTTGAAAAGTTTCAGCTTTGAAATAGTGAAGTAACTCATGAGTTTAAAATTTTTACTTTAGCTAGAACCATAACACAGTGTTTCAATATAATTTCAGAATTATTTATATATCCTGTGTTCTGGGCCAGCTTCTTGCCCAAAGAAAAGTTCTGTTACTATAGTTCTTAAATGTTTTGGTCTCAGAATCTCTTTACACACTTAAGGTAGAAAATTTATAGCATTTTTTCAATAATTTTTATCAGTACTTACTGTGGTAGAAGGAAAAACTAAAAATATTTCAAATGTTGTTTTTTGAATAATATATCCATTGCACTTGTGATTCCAGTATTAAGGAGGTTGTTGCAGGAGGCTGGGGAGTCAGTCAGCCTGGGCCATTTAGAATAAAGGAAAACAGTTCACTATGTCAACTGCATGTTAACATAAATCACATTTTAAAATAGTGAAAAGAATGACATTGTATATAGCTTTTTTTGTGTGTTTTTGTGTGTTTATTTTTTTTGTTTTTGTTTTCGCCAGTCCTGGGCCTTGAATGCAGGGCTTGGGCACTGTCCTTGGACATTTTGCTCAAGGCTAGTGCTCTGCCACTTGAGCCACAGTACTACTTCTGGGATTTTTCTGTGTATGTAGTACTGAGGAATCAAACCTAGGGCTAGGGCTTTGTGCATGTTAGGCAAGGACTCTACCAGTAGGCTATGCTCCCAGCCTGTTTTACAGTGTTTTTTTTTGTTTGTTTTGTTTTGTTTTTGCCAGTCCTGGGCCCAGGGCCTGAGCACTGAGCTCTACCACTTGAGCCTCAGCACCACTTCCAGATTTTTTTTTTTAATGTATGTGATACTGAGGAATCAAACCCGTGTCTTCCTGCATGCTAGGCAAGCACTCTACCACTAGGCCAAACTCCCAGCCCCTGTTTTGCAGTTTTTTAAGTTTTACTCTCTAGCTAGTTAAAAGGTAGATGAAATCGGTATTCATTCTTTTTGACATGTTGTTTTGCTTAGAATATAATTAAATTGAAAAAAAAGAAGCATTTTAATGGATTTTTGTAACAATGATAGATACTCTTCAGTAAAACTGAACAAATGATAGTTTCTTTAAAGCTATCTGTAATGTAGAATCTCTGTAAATACTTGGAATTTTATTATGCACACTCCACATACTGTCAATGGATCTTTTATATAAGGGTAATTTTGGAGCATTATTTATTGATAATTTGAAAAACACTGGTTTACTGAGTAGCATAGATCTTCCAAATGTTGACATTTCATTACACAGTAATGACATGTCTGTAAAGAAAAGTGACTAACCAACCACTGGGAAGCTATGAGTTCTGTATGGCTATCAATTTTGCCCAAATTCTAATTTTTGCTTGAAAGCTGTAATTTTATCCTTGTCTGCAGATATTGCCACTTGTTTTCCTTGAAATGATGAATCTTTTTTTAGAAATGTCTGTTGAGTATGAAAAATTTTATTCTTCAATAGCTATTTGATCAAAATGGTGTTCAACAAAGAAAAGCCACCAGTTGAGCTTATAGTTTAAATGATTGCTCAAATGTTTTCCCTTGAGACAAACATGTTTTTAGAATCCAGCAGAATGCAGTGTTTTCTCATTTTGCCATATTTTTATATGACATCAAACAGTACTGTACTAAGAAGTTGAGATGGAAGAGAACTTCTTCATCAGAAGCATTGTAACATGTAACAAATTGTTTACTCTGTGAAATAGTGAAAGGTAGGACTATTTGAGGCCAGTGTCTTGATTTGTGCTCAAGCCACCCACATTCTTTCCCACTGTTGGCTTTTGCACCATCATAGCAGTTGTCAACACAGTGAAAAGAGCATATGTCAGTGAGGTGATATTATGTAGGAAATTTTGATCTGAAAAACTCCTTGAATGGATCTTTGATCTATGGACCACATTCAAGGAATGTTACATCAGGAAATGTAACTTCCCATTGTAAACAATGTTTCATGTTCAGCGAATAGCTTAGTTTTTAATATCTGCATTTTGTGATGCTGGTCCATCTTTATTATTTTGCACAGCATGTTCATAGGTGTATTTCAATATATTATGCAATGAAATAAGAAGACTATTAATCTTTGTGAAGGTGGAGAGGGGAAGATTTTTAAAAAGCTTTATAAAAGTAGGTTACTAAAGGAGTTTAGCATCATACTAATTGTTGACTTTACCTAGAAACTTTCTAAAGTGATAAGACATATTTTATGTATATCCTATGGTTTTTTTTCTCAGTTTTTAAAGTGTGACATTACTAAAAATATTTTATCTTTTCTTTTTCAGCACAAAACGAGTAGACCATTCAAATACCAGATTGGCTTCCCAGCTTGATAGAAATCCAGGTAATAACTCTGTTTGTGAGTAAATCAGTAACTCTAAGGATTTGATTTCTTTGTACATATGTCTGTATACATATTTACTTTAACTCCCAATTTGTTGGAAGTCCTCTACAACTTCTCAAAGGACTTTTTTTTTTGTTTGTTTGTTTGTTTATGGAATTTTGAGATTGGGACCAAAACAAGGCCAGTCTATGTGGCCCAGGCTGGCCTAAAACAGCCCTTATTTCAGCCTTCCAGATGCTGGGATTATAGGTTTAAATAGTCATTAAACACACACACAAGACAACTCAATGTCCTTTGCTTTATTTTTTATATTACCAAAGTAAATGAATTAGACTATATCCTCGTCTATGTCCTCATCTTTTATCAAATTCATTAAAAAATTTAGATAAGAATTAAAAATCCTACTCAGGGTCAGGAATTTGGCCTAGTGGTAGAGTGCTTGCCTAGCATGTATGAAGACCACAGTTCGATTCCTCGGTATCATATACACAGAAAAAGGTAAAGGTGGTGTTGTGGTTCAAGTGGTAGAGCTCTAGTTTTGAGAAAGTCCAAGGACAGTGCTCAGGCCCTGAGTTCAAGCCCAGGACTGGCAAAAAAAAAATAAAATCCTACTCAAAGATGGATACTACAAAGGTGAAGAAGTAGAAAGCAGTTAAAGTAAAGCTGTAAGGGACAGGAGTATGGGAGGAAAAGCAGTTTGATTCCTATATGTTTCATTAGTATATTTTCTTCCACATTTGCCCGATGTTTAGGTAAATATTCATTTCATTTTATTTAATTGATTATATACAGAGGTATTATCTGGAATAGTTAAATAGACAGCTAACATATAGCTTCATTGGTAGCACTTCGGAGGGTGTCATTATCTGACATAGTTTGTTATTTAGGAAATACCATTTTATCAGTCCACACAACAGTATTTAGATAATTCTCTCTGAATCTTGCGGCACAGCTATAATAAATCAGCCAGAAATTGAGGGTATTGATTTACCTCCCCTTTCCTACCTGACTTGGGGCTTGAATTTAGAGCCTGGTCACTATGAGATTTTTTGCTCAAGGCTTGTGCTCTATCACTTGAGCCACCACTCTATTTTTTTTGGCAGGGGGTGCTGGTTGTGGTTAATTGGAGATAAGAGTCTGGCAGATTTTCCTGCCCATGCTGGCTCCAAATAGCAATTTTCGTATTTCAGCGAAGCCTGAGTAGCTAGGATGACAAGTCTGTGAGCCACTGATGCCTTGATGCCTGACTAATTTCCCTTTTGAAAGAAATGTTTTTCCCAAATAGAATTGTTTCCTTTGGTGCATAAATATTTTCAAATGCTCTGTCCATTTATAAGACCAAACTGAAGAATCAAGTTGATTGTTAATTATAAATTTGGATTAAGGAGAACTATTTGCTTTTAGTAACTTATGTTCAGGTAGAGAATTGAACAATCTCAGCTCTCCTATATTCTTATAAGGGCCTAGAATTCTCAGGATGCTGTTGACACTGTCAAATCCATATTTTTTGTAATGAAAAGACATAGAATTATATATATATACTTCTAAAATATTATAATCTAGAATTTTCCCCTCATCACTCATTCATTCACTCATACTCACTTAATTTGTTTTGCTTGCTTGATTAGCACCCTATCACTTGAGTGATGAGCTTTTCTGCCAGGACTTGTTTTAAACTTGGCCCTGTGAACATGACCCTGTAGCTATTAGCATCTTGAGTAGTTACGATTACGGGTGAGCTACTTTTCATCTTCTTCCCTTTGTTAAAAAAAGTAAGATTGAGTTTAAAATAATTACTAAACTATGAATATTTTGCTATTCTCCCATAGTTTATTTTGAATACACTTATAGGTTATTGCTTTGGATGGGCAGCTTCTAAAGGTGGTTATTTCATTTCATGAGTGTTTATATTAATGTTTGTCTGGCAGGATTACCCTAATGCCCAGTTTTGTAGGCTCTTTGTTACTGTATCTTTTTTTTTTTTTTTTGGACAGTCCTGGGCTTGAGCTCAGGGTCTGAGCACTGTCCTTGGACTTTCTCAAGGCTAGAGCTCTACCACTTGAGCCTCAGCACCACTTCTGGCTTTTTTTTTCTATGTATGTGGTGCCAAGGAATGGAACCTGGGTCTTCGTGCATGCTAGGCAAGCACTTTAACCACTAGGCAAAACTCCCGGCGTTACTGTATCTTTATACATAATTTATTACTACTTAATGTTATTCATTTTGATATTCGGATTCTTCCTAATTTCTCTTTATTTTGGATTGTATTGTTCAAATCTTATACTTCTGTATCTACTTCCTGTATTAGATAGTCTTTTTACTCTATTCTTAAATTCTTTTTATCATTTTTATTTGTGTGTGTATTTAATGATAAGATCTATCTCATTGAATAGCAATAACAGTTCAAGAATTACAAGTTGTGTACTGCCAAAAATATAGAAAAGTCTTTAGAGTACATGTACTCAAATTTCCACTTAAACTGATGAGAACTCTCAGAAATGATTATGTGCCTTCTAACTCTCAATTCTGAAGCCTATGTGTATTACTTGATATGTGTTAGGTAGGTTTATGTCTCTTGCAAAATACAGATTACCAACATCAATGGTTTATTGTGGTTCATGGTCAAAGATATGAGTCTATGTTTGTTTGGCGTAACTGCTATCGGCCTATAATGAGCAGAATTCTATGGAAGAAAACTTGTAGAGCTGCTCACTCCATGGCAACAAGGAGAGAATGATGGGTGGAGGAGGAGAAAAGGGAAGGGCAGGGAAGAAAAGAAAAAGAAAAGAAGAGGGTGTCCCTTTAATAACACACCTCCAAAGACCTTCCACTAACCAAGCCCCACCTCCAATAGTGCCACCAGCTAAGGACAAAACACTCAGTACATGAACCTTTGGGGAACACCTCATATGTAAGCTATACCACTGTGATTAACTTTTTTTTTTTTTTTTTTTTTTTGGCCAGTCCTGGGCTTGAGCTCAGAGCCTGAGCACTGTCCTTGGACTTTCTCAAGGCTAGAGCTCTACCACTTGAGCCTCAGCACCACTTCTGGCTTTGTTCTATGTATGTGGTACCAAGGAATCGAACCCGGGTCTTCATGCATGCTAGGCAAGCACTGTAACCACTAGGCCAAACTCCCGGCCCCTGTGATTAACTTTTATATAGTGCTATTTTGTCAAATATCCAAGTACAATGCTAACTGCAATTTAGTTTTTAACAATTTTGTCAATAGAAAGGGAACTTAAGGTAAAAATTTAATGTTCATTTTTAAATACTTTCTTACAGGATCAGACGACAACAATCTGAATTCTATCTTTTATGAGCATTTGACCAGGTCCCTTCAACACAGCCTTTGTGGTGATTTGCTGCTAGGACGATGGGGCAACTACAGTACTGGGGACTGTTTCATCCTTGCCTCTGACTATCTCAATGCATTAGTGCACCTTATAGAGATAGGCAATGGGCTGGTCACTTTCCAGCTTCGGGGACTTGAATTCAGAGGTAAGACCTTTTGTTTTTATAGTATACTCCTGCGGTATCTAAGTCATGTATGTCTGCATCTTGAAAGTTATCATAAGGTTTAAATTTTATGATTATAGAATGAGGAAAGTTGTTAAAGGTGTAGAAAGTGATTTTTCTACAAAGGAAACCACGTTCAGAAACATATCAACTTGATGTCATTAACTCCTATAAGCTAAATAATCTGTAAGCACAAGTAGAAACTTGTTTTATAGGAATTTCAAGTACTTTTGCTGAGTATTCTTTCTAGTCAGAGAACATTTATTTAGACTCAATGAGATTTTTGTAGAGCTTTTCATTTGTTCTAAAAAGATCTTTTGGAGTTTTTCTGTCTCAGGTAAGAAGCCTAGATGCATTTGACTCAAAAGAGAATCTAGTCAGATATGTACCTGTGATGATTGATACTGTCAGTTTGACTGAACTGAGAAGTACCTAGGAGATGTTATTGAAGCACACTTCGTAGTGTTTTGGACCAAATTTCCATAGAGGATTAACTGAGGTGGGATGATCCATCCTGAATGTGGGCCAGGCTAGAATAATAGGAAAAGGAGGAAAGACAAGGGTAGACGTTTTTCTCTCATTCTCTCCTTCCTGGCTCTGTTGATGTGAGCTGCTTTGTTCTGCCATGCCTGCTCTACCAGGATGGACTTGAACCTCTGAAAGCATGTACAAAAACAAATCTTTCCTCCCTTCAGTTTTCTTCAGGTAATTGTTACAATGATGGAAAGTATAACCTTTGTTTCATCCTAATATTGAATCAGAAGGCCTGTTTTTCTTCCCTCCTCTTCTTCCTATGAATGTCATGCTCAAAACAAGGTCCTTTCTCCCCTTCCTTCCTTCCTTCCTTCCTTCCTTCCTTCCTTCCTTCCTTCCTTCCTTCCATCTTTCTTTCTTTCCTTTCTTTCTTTCTTTCTTTCTTTCTTTCTTTCTTTCTTTCTTTCTTTCTTTTTCACACTAGTATAGTTGTGAAAGTGTTAGCCAATGTAATTTTGAAAATAAAATAATAAAATTGTTGAGGGTTCTAGGTTGGTAAACAGTATAGCTCCTTAGCTTGGCTAAATTAATCTTTTATCATAATATTACCACCATTTACTCTCTCAAAGTAAAAATTAGCATTGAAACAGATAGCATTTTATTGGCACTAGATTGCGGTGCATCCAATTCTACATTTAATCTTGTTAGCATTTTAACTTCTATAATACCAATGCAAAGAGTACTTGTTTGATAAGTATTTTCTAAGATTTGTCCACTAGTACACAATAACCAGATCTTGTATGTAATTAAAGTTATATACCTAGATAAATGTTTAAGTGCCAATAATGTAATCTTGCCATTTATTATTAGAATTAAGAACAGAAAAAAATTTAACTTTACAAGATGTGCTGTGTCTACTACTGGATGAATGTAACTTACCCCTATGTACATCACAATTTTAAAAAAAGAAAAATTTAACTTTAGTAGTAAATTATAATGAATTATTACACATTATTAAACAGCCAAATAAAACTAGATATATTTAATGTTTCTGCTTGTAGCATGGGTGCAATACTGGTGAAGAGAGCTCAGATTCTTCTGAATTCTGCATGTTGTAACAGATGACTCAGTTCTCATTACACTGTTTTTTTTTTATTAAATCATTTTAAGGAGATTTATGTATTCTCATTTGGCTTTGATCATTAGAAATGCAATTGTAAGCCTATTACAAGTTTTGGAAGTCCATGAGTTAAAATGAAAGGCATTACCATATAACTTTAATGTGCTAAAGCATGTTGTGATTCTGCAGGAGATAAACACACATTATACTTGGTTCCTGGAGCTTGCTGTTATTTGTTAATGAATATACTAAGGCCACTGATCCCTACTTTGTTACTATTAATATGTCTTTAAAAAGAAATTCCTTGTGTCCTTGAAACATTGATTTTTTTTTTCTCCTGCTTTCTCATTTTCTACCTTATAATAATTCTATCTCTCTTCCTTAAGGTACTTACTGTCAACAGCGGGAAGTGGAAGCCATTACAGAAGGTGTAGAAGAAGATGAAGGATTTTGCTGTTGTGAACCTGGCCACATTCCTCATGTGCTTTCATTTAATGCTGCATTTAGCCAGCGCTGGCTTGCTTGGGAAGTGATAGTCACTAAGTATATTCTGGAGGGATATAGCATCACTGATAATAGTGCTGCTTCTATGCTTCAAGTCTTTGATCTTCGGAAAGTTCTCACAACTTACTATGTCAAGGTAAAGCTATGTGCCTTCTTTAATCACTGGGTAACTAGAGATTCTCAGGAAAAACACACATTTTAAACCTATAAACTGTTCAGAATTCAAAGTCAGTAAAAATATTCGGGGATGTGGCCTAGTGGTAGCATGCTGGCTAGCATGCATGAAGCCCTGGGTTCGATTCCTTCATGCCACATACATAGAAAAAGCCAGAAATTGTGCTGTGACTCTAGTGGCACTAGCCTTAAGCAAAAAAAATGAAGCTTGGGGACAGTATCCAGGCCCTGAGCTCAAGCCCCAAGACTGGCAAAAAACAAACAAATAAATAAGTTTTATCTGGGTGCCAGTAGCTCACATCTATTATCTCAGCTACTCACCTTTGAAACCAGCAGGAAAGTCTGTGAGACCCTTAGCCTCCATTAATCACGAACAAGTCAGAAGTGATGCTTAAGTGATAGAGTGCAAGCCTTGAATGAAAACGCTAAGGGACAGTGCCTATTCCTTAAATTTAAGACCCAGTACTGATACACACAAAAAAGCCTTTCTATTTCTTTAGTGGAATTTATTCCAGTTGTTCATTAATATCAGTAGCTCATATTTATAACTTAAATGTTTTAGGAATTGTGCTATGGAAAATTCACACACACATGCATATTCATATATGCATCTTAATGCTCTAAAGAGAAGACTTTATTGGGATACAGTCATGTAGATATGATTAGTTACCCACATGACTGACCTAAGTATCCAGGTCTTCTGGAAAGCAATTTGGGATTCTGGTCTTTAGAGCACCACCTGTAGGGTTACCTTCCACAACCTGAGGGCATGAGCCAAACCTCTCATTGGCCAGGATTAATCCTTTACTACACAAGATAATTCTGTCTTTGCTTAAAGTTATAGAAATATAGCATGGTACTGACTTGGAGACCTCTAAGTACAGCCAGTTTTCCTTTGACTTTTGGTATTTTATCTATCATCTTTAACTAGGTATACAAAGGGGTTTCAATTCAACATGTCCATTTATAAGTATAATGTACTTACGAGAATGTGTATGTTCATTATTATTTTCTCGTTCATAGCTCTTCCCATCTCTCTAGACCCTGCCCATCCCTTCAAGTTGTAGGTTCTGTTTTCACATATATTCATTGAATTTTACGACCGTATTCACTCACCCTTTCTCTGTCCATTTGTATGTCCTCTGCCTTCCCCTGTTCCTCTCCTCATAACACATTCCAACTTCCTTATATTCATTTGTTTGACTATAAGTTAGTTGTTCATAGGAGTTATAGCATTGGACTCCTCCATTGTATATCGTATTTAGTTAGTTTGTGTATATCTGCATATATTTTTATTGGTTTATAGTTTTAGTCTGTCTTCCCCATATGAGCATAAACATGTACCTTTTGTCTTTCTGAACCTGGCTTAATTCACTTAGTATAAAATTTTTAAGGTCCATCTATTTTCCTGCAAAAACCATATATTCTTCCTTATCTTATTATTAGCGCATATATGTGCATTACAAGGTAGTTCTATGTTTAAATTCGAGGAATCTTCAAATGGCCTTCCATAGTAGCTGTATTAGTTTACATTCCCACCAACAGATTCCTTTTTTTCCATGTTTTTGCAACATTTGTTTATATATATATATTTTTTTTTTGCCAGTTCTGGGCTTGAGCTCAGAGCCTGAGCACTGTCCTTGGACTTTCTCAAGGCTAGAGCTCTACCACTTGAGCCTCAGCACCACTTCCAGCTTTTTTCTATGTATGTGGTACCAAGGAATCGAACCCGGGTCTTCGTGCATGCTAGGCAAGCACTTTAACCACTAGGCCAAACTCCTGGCCCCTTGTTGTTTATATTTTTGATGGTGGCTATTCTTATGGAATGAGATGGAATGTCAATTTTGTTTTGATTTGCATTTTCTAATTTATGGCCAACTGATGTTTTTAATAGACAGACATGTGATAGATAAGCTTTAATTACCCATATCTTTCACCTTATTTGTGCTAATTGGGGTGAACCTTGAGCCTTCCATTTGATATTTGCTCAAACCAAACCTCAGAAAGCTAGAAAAGATTTAGAACCTAGTTTTCATCTATGTGTTTGCCATTTTCCTTTTTGAATATGTATATATATATGTATATATTTCAACAGGCTATATTTCTCTAACTTGATTTAGAAATGCCAGATAGTTCAATAACTTACTATGAGAAATTTTTCAAAACAAATGCAGTACAGTATTTTTTTCACTTCATATTTTCTAAATTCAGAAACACTAAAATCAGTATGTTGCCCATTGTCTGGATGAATTTATGATTGTGATTTTAAAGCATTAAGTGTTATTTTCTTTAGGAAGGCCTGAGGCATATTTAACATTCTTAGAATGTATACATAGAATACTGAACTAGAATGAAATGTTCAAGTTTTAATATTTGTAGAAACAGTTGAAATTTTATTTGCTGAGCAATTGGAATTAATCCAAATTATGGTTTTAATCTGATTTTTTTAAATTTCAAATTAGGGTATCATTTATTATGTTATAACCTCATCTAAGTTAGAGGAATGGCTTGCTAATGAGACAATGCAGGAAGGACTACGTCTTTGTGCAGATCGAAATTATGTTGATGTGGACCCAACATTCAATCCAAACATTGACGAAGACTATGACCATCGACTCGCAGGCATCTCCAGGGAGAGCTTCTGTGTGATTTACCTCAACTGGATAGAGTACTGCTCTTCTCGGAGAGCAAAGGTAGAGCTACTTTACTTTATTTACACATCTGTGAATACAGATTTTTTGGAAAGTAGAAAGAATATTCCTGTAGTTTTTATGGGATCACTTTTTCCTCAGTTATCTCTTTCTTAGACTCTGTTAAAAATGATTGAGCCAAACCAACTCTCCCAAAGCAAGAGAAGGAAAATAGCCCTTCTCATATCTTCCAGCATCGTAATCTTATTCTCCATCCTGCACAGGCACATGCATATACACAAATTCAAATTATGTGCCTTTCCAAAATCTAGTTCTTTGTAAGGGCTTTCCCATATCAACTAATTAAATATCTTTGTCTAATACAGTCTGTTAAAACTTTCAGCATTGTTATATTCTCCAGTCTCACCCGAAATGTAGTTTAGTATAACGAACTGAACTTGTAAGTTTTAATTAATTTAAATTGTTTTAAGTGTGCATCCAGGTCACTGATTTTCAGCTGTTAATGTAGATAAAAATTACCTAGTAACTTATAAAAGTGAAGATTCTTGGGCCTCATCTGATAATTCTGATTCAGTAAGTGTAGGTCTAGTGATAGGCGTCACTATGTAATTGTGTACTGAAAACCAACTGAATTACATTAGGAAAACTTGTCTTATCCTAAAAGTAAGATGAATTAGAGATACTAGTAACTAGTAACTACTATCTCTAAGTCTTAGGATTCTTATGGTAGTATCCTACTCCTGGTTAGTCACCAGCTAATACCCCCTTGCCATGGCCTACCTACCACCAGAGCAAACTCCATTGCTTGCCAAGCAGAGCTGTATGGAGTTGAACTACCAGAATCCTAGTTACTTGATATCATAGAAGCCCATGAGTGTATTGTAGTCTGGCACATACAGAACTGCCATCCTCATATTCAGCAACTGGGTTAGCCCTTACTCTTCCACTACTTTGTAGCATCCATTCATTTCCATATCTTTCTTCTTTGTGAGTAAGAATCCTTGTACTTACTTTCTGGAATAAAAGGCCTTTTCCCTTTAATAGTAGATGTGTAATATACATTTTCTTAAGATGTGCAGTGACTGTTTTTAAAGAAGCAATAGTGCACATGATAAAACAACAACAACAACAAAAAAAAACCCTGCCAGGCGCGCAGTGGCTCACACCTGTAATCCTAGCTACTCAGAAGCTGAGATCTGAGGATCAAAGTTCAAAGCTAACCCAGGCACAAAAAGAACCGAAGACTTATCTCCAATTAACCTCTAAAAAAGGGAAAATGGGGCTTGGCTCAAGGGTAGGGCAGTAGCCTTGAAGAGCTCAGGGACAACACCCAGGCCCAGGAGTAGGATGGTAGCCTTGAGTTGAAAAACTCAGGGACAGCACCCCAGGCCAAGTTCAAGCCCCATGACCCACAAAAAATCCAACAGGCAACATTTGAAAATGTAGAGCCTCTTTCAAACATATAATAAGCAATTTTATGTCTTCATATTTAAGATGTGTTGCACATTGTTTTTACAAATCCTTAGATTTCGTTTTTGGTGGCTTCAGGATGAATCATTATATTATTCTAATTTGATCTTTGATATAGACCATATTGAAGCTGGCTACTTACAAATTGGGTTCTGGGGCTGGGTACTAATAGTTCATAATCCTAATTACTTGAAAGGCTGAAAGTGGAAGGATCAGGATTTGAGGCCAGTATAGGCAGCAAAGTTCACAAGACTGTTAAAAATAACCAGCAAAGGGCTGGGAGTTTGGCCGAGTGGTAGAGTGCTTGCCTAGCATGCATGAAGACCCAGATTTGATTCCTCGGTACCATATACGTAGAAAAAAGCCAGAAGTGGTGCTGTGATGCCAGTGGTAGAGCTCTTGCCTTGAGAAAACCCAATGACAATGCTCATGCCCTGAGCCCAAGCCCAGAACTGACAAAAAACAAAAACAAAAGCAGGGCTGGACAGGCAGCTAAAGTGGTAGAGTCTCAGTGTAGCATGCATGAGGCCTTGAGTTCCAAAAGAAAAGAAAAGATGTAATAGTCTCTTTGAAATTAACTCTTAGAGTTGAAGAAGCCCTTTTGATCGTTAATATATCATGTATTAAAAAGATTTGTCTCCAAAGTGGTTTTTCCTCTATCTTTTTATGATTTTATAATCACCAGGTCAGCCTGGCATATAGTCTGCTCATTCATTACCATCCCTTTAAGAAAATCACTAGTATTTTTCCCCTCTGCAGTAGTTTTTCTTTGAACATATTTATTCCTACCTCTTTAAGATCATGCCTTCTATCCTTTGAATCACCATTCCCATATTCTCCTTCCTAGGGAAGTTTAGTAAGCCATAGAGATTTACTGACACCGGCTAGCTCAAATACATTACATTTACTGTACATTTAGCTCCCTCATGCTCTTTCATAGCTTTATTCTGAGATAGTGATTTATCTAACTTGCATTACATAGAATAAGAATTATATTACATAGAAATAAAAAATCACCCTTTCTTCCTGTAATTATGTGCTAGCTGAGGTCTTTATCTTCTCTCAATTAATTAGGTATTTTCTGGTGTATTGAAATATGTACATTCGTTTCCAATAAGTAATGTTTATTCTTTTTAAAGCCACTAGATGTGGATAAAGATTCATCCCTTGTGACTCTTTGTTATGGACTCTGTGTTCTGGGTCGGAGAGCTTTGGGAACTGCATCCCACCATATGTCCAGGTAAAGTCGGTGTTTCTCTTTTCAGGAGGAGAATATGAGAAGCTAACTTTCTGAAATAACTCTTTTTGGAAACATTCATTTTATGCTTCTTCATTGAAAAGTTTCCTTAGGTTTTAAACTTCTGTAGATCTTCGTGAACATTAATAAGTTCTATGAACTGGTTAGCAAAACTGGTTTTACAAAGTCAAGTCCAACAAAATAAGCACCAGGAAATGGGCGCAGGGCTGGGGCCAAGGGGAAAGGAATAAGATGAATGAAGGCCAGGGGCCGAGAAGCGGGAGATAAATTCAATCAAGAATTCCTTGTATATACCACAAAGTTAAGAAGGGAAAGATTGGGTCAAAGAGGGGCAAGAAGGTTGGAAGGGTGTGATGTAGATCAAAATACATTAAATTCATTAACTGCTTTGTTAAATGGCAGCTCCTGTGTACAACTATTTAAAGATAATTTTTTAAACTACCCCAAAATTCACACATGTGAATAGTCATTGGTAATGATAATTTAGTGGATTGAAGACATTGCAGTTGCTTCAAAATCCAGGTAGTCTCCCATTTTTTCAGAGTAATACTTTTGCTTATATCCCCCCACACTTTTTGTTGGTGGTGGTAGCCATGGGAAGACTTAAAGTCAGGGTCTGGACATGGTCCCTGAGCTCTTCAGCTCAAACTAGTGCTCTACCACATTGAGCCACAGCTCCACTTCTGGTTTTCTGGTGGTTAATTGGAGATAAGAGTCTCATAGACTTTTCTGCAGCCTCCTGAATAGCTAGGATTATAGGCATGAGCCTGTCGCTTGTCTCTATGTATCTTTAGTCTTAAAAAAAAAGTTTTAATGTACATTTATTCTTATGCGTACATTCCACATTAACATGTGGAATATAGAAAGATTTTATACTGAATAAATGTCATATAAGTATGGAACGCTTCACGAATTTACATGTCATCCTTGCACAGAGGCCATGCTAATCTTCTCTCTATTGTTCCAGTTTTAGTATATGTGCTGCCAAAGTGAGCACTATATCTTTAGTCTTTTAAAATCATATATATTTGACTTTGAGACTCTAAATACAAACTGGATTTTCTAACATATACATCCAAATGAATTAAAATATACTGTATATTTCCAATTTCTTCCTTAACTACTTGCTTTATATTAGATTCCTCTGAATTTATTTTGACTTGCAGGTTCTGTTTATTTTCATGGGTTACATAGCAAATGTCCCAGATCAAATCTCTTGTGATTCTGATTTAGGACTTCTGACTTTAGTTTATGGAACAATCCCAGATGATTCTGATGCACAGCCAGATGTAAGAATTAGTGTCCTGTAAACCTTTGTCAAAATGTGTGAACTTTTATCTCCAATCTTAACAGTAATTTAGAGTCATTCCTCTATGGATTGCATGCCCTATTTAAAGGAGATTTCCGTATTTCTTCAATTCGAGATGAGTGGATCTTTGCTGACATGGAATTGCTAAGAAAAGTAGTAGTCCCTGGTATCCGAATGTCCATTAAACTTCATCAGGTAAGAAGACCAGATTTTTACTACATTACTGGGGTTTACTGGTATTTCCTCATTTCGCTTCATATGACATTTTTAAACACCTTTTGAAAATTGCTTTCATTTGAAGCTCATGATTCATGGCAGAACATTAAATCTTCTAGTTCCAAACCTGTGTTTATAATCTTAACAGTAATGGTAAATTTTGATATTAGTATTAGAGTGGGACTTACCTAGACACAAACCTGAAGATAAATTTAAGCAATGATAAGCTGAAAATAATGGTCTTTGACCAAAGTACTTGTTTTTACTTCATATGATTACAATTCATTATAATGATTTAGTATTGGGATTAAATTGACATTCCATATTCTTTAGGAGCATTACCAAAAAGGCATAGCTTCCTTGAATATATCTGGGAAAATGGAATGCTAGCTTTTTTTATGTCGTTTTTTTAAAGATGTATTATCATAATATCCAGAAGGGTTACTGTTTCATAGTCAGGTAGTAAGTATATTTCTTTTGGGATAGTATTTTCCCTTTGTTCTCTCTTAGGGAATGCTATCTTTAAAATGGCAAAGAACATGTTCATTTAGAGTTGAATAGAATTTCCCTTGTTCAGATCAGTTTAACACTAAAAACACAAAATTCAGTGCATTTAAAAAGAAAGATCAGGGCCAGGAGTTTGGCCTAGTGGTAGAGTGCTTGCCTAGCATGCACGAAGACCCGGGTTCGATTCCTTGGAAGTGGTGCTGTGGCTCAAGTGGTAGAGCTCTAGCCTTGAGAAATGTCCAAGGACAGTTCTCAGGCCCTGAGTTCAAGCCCCACAACATCTCTTTTGCTGTCCCTTGGTTATCTCATATTGATACAGTATTTTACCTTGTTATCTGACATATTGTATATATGCTTATTTGGTTATTTGAAATAGGATAGGGAAAGGAGGAAAACGAGATGAGAGGCGGGAGTGGGGGGAGGGAAATGGGAACCAAGACATGAGAAAGGGTGTCAATGTATGTGAAGTAATGCACCTTCTATCTGGGGAATATAATGTAACCCTTCTATTAATTACAAAAAAAAATATATGAAAAAAAGGCAAGCCAAAGACTAAAGGGAAAAAAATTAAAAAATGAAATAAAAAAATGAAGCTAAGCACCAGTAGCTCACACCTGTAATCCTAACTACTTAGGAGGCTGACATCTAAAAATCACGGTTCAAAGCCAGCCTAGGTAAAAAAGTCCATGAGACTCCTATCTCCAGTTAAGCACCAGGAAACTGGAAATTGGAGCTGTGGCTCAAAGTAGTAGAGTGTTAACCTTGAACAAAAAAGCTCAGCAACAGTGCCCAGGCCTTGAGTTCAAGCCCCATAACTGACCAAAAAAAAAGTAAAGAATTCAGATTAAAATGTGTTAAGATCTTAGATTTCTCACATTTTAAGCCCAGTGAAAAGTACATAAAGAAGATGAGACATTCTCAATTTTGGACATGCCTAAAAATTTCCAACTTCACATTTTATTAAGAATGTGATTATTGCTTGTGCCTGGATTTTTATTTTTTTATTAAAAAATTGTATTCATACTAGTATCTAAAGGTGGTAGTTCTTTCCTAATGAAGCTGGTTGCTAAAAGAGCATATTATGTCAGATAACTACTGGTTCAGGAAAGTGCAAACTCATTCAGAGAGAGAGAGAGAGAGAGAAGGAGAGGGAGAGGGAGAGAGAGAGAGAGAGGGGGGAGAGAGAGAGGGGGGAGAGAGAGAGGATATATAGCAGAATGAATTTATTTATTTATTTATTTATTTATTTATTTATTTATTTATTTTTGCCAGTCCTGGGCTTGAGCTCAGGGCTTGAGCACTGTCCTGGGACTTTCTCAAAGCTAGAGCTCTACCACTTGAGCCACAGTACCACTTCCAGCTTTTTTTGTGTATGTGGTACCAAGAAATCAAACCCGGGTCTTCGTGTATGCTAGGTAAGCACTCTACCACTAGGCCAAACTCCCAGCCCTACAACAGAGAATTTTTAAGGAAATAACAGGCAGTAATAAGGAACTTTATAAACCAAGGAAGAAGCTTAGTTCTGCTGAACTTCAGTTTTGAGTTGTATAAAAATGCAGATCCTTTCTTTTCTTTTTTCCCCACTCTCCCCCAGTCCTGGCACTTGAACTCGGCCTGGGCACTGTCTTTGGACACCTTTTGCTCAAGGTTAGCACTGTGCCACTTGAGACACAGCACCACTTCTGGCTTTTTCTGTGTATGTGGTTCTAGGGAATTGAACCCAGGGCTTCGTGCATGGTAGCAAACACGCTACCACTAGGCCATGCTCCCGGCCCCCAGAATATAGGTATTTTCAACCTTGGTAAATGTACTTGGCAAAATTGTAAGTAAAGTAAAATGATAGGTTGAAAGACAATTGTCTGTTGTGAAGCATTGTATTTTTTTCACAAATCTTGTCACCAGACTCAATGGCTGCATTTTTGGGGAACTATCTTCCTACTTACTCCCATCCATGTTGCCTGGCATAGTCCTAGACATGGTAGACACTAAATACAATTACTAAGACCTAGAGACTTTTCAGAAAACACTGTTCTAGCTTTTGTATGATTAAAATACCTATATGTGCACAATATGAGTATATTGCTTTACGTACAAAGTGTCTTAAAAATACAGATGTTTTTTAACTGATAATACTGAAATGGTCCTTAAGTTAAAAAGGTGAATGAAGGTGTGTGTAAACAAACTTAAAAAATAAAAGAATAGATGAAAAGTAGAAATGGCCAGGTGCTAGCTCGTGTCTAGCTACTAAGATCTGAGGGTTGTGTTTTGAAGCCAGCCTGTGTAGAAACTTTTCTATGAGACTTATCTCCAGTTAACCACCAAAAAAGCCAAAAGTGGAACCATGACTCAAGTGGTAGAACGAGCACCAGTATTAAGTGGAAAAACTCAGAGGGAGCATCTAGGCTCTGAGTTCAAGCCCCAAGACTGAGGAGAAAAAGTAGAAATGCATTTGCATATCTAAAATAACTAAAGGATTGGGTTAGAACAAAGCCTTGTTAAACACAATGTAGCAAAAATGAGTTTTTAACCTAATTATGATTAAGAATCTGTGATTCATTCCTAAAACTCATATGTTGATATAATATATTCATATTATACTAACTATATTATACCAACCAAATTATCATCACCACTACCACCTACCCAACTGAAATTAGAGGTTACATAAAAAAGCATATAGCAAAAATACTCAAAATCAGAATATTTCGGTATTTTCCATGGGTTAGCTTTTTCCACGACATCATTTATATACTTCACACATTAAATTGCTCACAAGTCTGTATTTATATGATTCTTTGTTCTTAAACTAATACTTTTAAACCTAAAATGATCTTTGTAGATGAGAAAAAATCATAAAAGTATTATGGAAAAACTATTCAAATAAAGCTCCAATAAATAGACATAGTTTATGAATACAATCTTGATGTGTTAGAGAAGCCTCCATACTACAATAAGGAAATGTAATAATTCAGAGAGGAGCAGAGACTATTTCTTTTGAAGCCTTATATTTTCTTGATCTAATCTCTGAAATATCTGCAGCCTCCTACATCAGTATATACCTGCAAAGGCACCAAACACTGATTACAGAACATTGCAACACACTGATATGAACTGCTAGATTATTATGAGACTCTGCACAGTTTTCTTAGTTAAAATCACTTCCTCCCTTCTGTGCTTCTATCATTGGTAGCCTGTATTTCCGAGAACGTGATCAGCTCGTGTATGCTATGGTTTGTAATGGATTACCTGCCTATGTGAAAGGTTTGTGCCATGCTGGTCTTTTGATGATTGGCTGATAGATGCTATAAGTACTATGTAACTTCCTCAATAAATGAGTTCCTGCTTGAAAAAAAAATATTCATATTAAACTTTATAAGAGTTTGTTAGTGACTTAATGAGTTTACAGTGATTTCTTCTTTTTCAAGAAAAGAAAAACTTGTATGTGTTGGAGGGTGAAAGGTGTAGCTCAGTTGGTATAGCACCTGCATAGGAAGCATAAATGCTGAGTTCAAACAATCATTGCTACCCAACTATATTGTATTTCTGTGTTTAGGATCATTTCACTTCTCCAGATGAGTATGATGACCCTACTGTGCTCTACGAGGCAATTGTATCCCATGAAAAGAACCTCGTAATAGCCCATGAAGGGGACCCAGCGTGGCGGAGCGCAGTCCTGGCCAACTCTCCTTCCTTGCTGGCTCTGCGGCATGTCATGGATGATGGAACAAATGAATATAAAATCATCATGCTCAACAGACGCTACCTAAGCTTCAGGGTCATCAAAGTAAGTTTTTTAGTAACTTGATCCAAACTCTTGAAAAGTGATTAAAACTTTTTATAGAAAAGGTGACTATAGTACGTTAGCATTGACTGTTTATAAGCACTTGGTCAGTAATTAAAATTTTTACTTATTTCATTCTTGATGCTCCTATCTTCTATATGTTAGTTCTTTTATCTTTTACATATGTAACCCTGGCGGCATCCCTTCTTCAAAAGTCCATTATAATACATCATATTGCTAATCAAATGTGATTCCTTAGGGCACAAAATAATGGTACAGCTTGTATTTAATAGTGACTAGAAGTGAGCTGCAATTTTCCTCTGTGTATGTATATGTGTATGTATGTGTTTAAACATCGGGTTAGGGGCTCAATTTTTGAAATTTTATTTTGATAGTTTATTCTAGTTGATTGATTTATAATTTGTTTTATGCCATTACTGGGGTCTGAACTCAGGACCTCACACTTGCTCAACTTTCCTCAGGCTGATATTCTACCATTTGAGCCATGCCTGCAGCCCAGCCTTTTGATGGTTATTTTGGAGATGAAGTCTCAAGGACTGGCTTCAAACCAGTCCTCAGATTGTCTCAAGATTTTAGCCTCCTTCATAGCTAAGATTACAGTTGAGAGCAACTGTACCAGCTTATAATGTTATTTTTATCTGCATTATTCAACCAGTCTCCTAAGATTACAAACATAATTTTGAGTTGAAATGTTATTACCTCTCATTCCTGTCAAAAATACATCACCTTGTTCACTAAACTTAATCTTTACCCCTGAAAAACTAAATGGACTACATTTTACTTCATACATTTACCAGACAGTCAAGGAGAAAGTACTACAGGTTCTTTGATTTAGCAGTCTACTAAGGACAAAGGAAATTGGTAAACTTTCGTTTAAATATAACCAACTTTATTTATGTTCACAACTGATTGTCATAGTGTTTCTCTGACTTTCATTCTTGGCCCTTAGTTAATTTCCGCATGTTTTCATTTCTAGGTGAACAAGGAGTGTGTCCGGGGCCTTTGGGCTGGGCAACAGCAGGAACTTGTTTTTCTACGTAATCGTAACCCAGAGAGAGGTAGCATCCAGAATGCGAAGCAAGCTCTCCGGAATATGATAAACTCATCTTGTGACCAGCCTATTGGTTACCCAATCTTTGTCTCACCTCTGACAACTTCTTACTCGGACAGCCATGAACAGCTTAAAGAAATTCTTGGGGGACCTATCAGCTTAGGAAATATCAGAAACTTCATAGTGTCAACCTGGCACAGGTAATCCATGGGGTTGTTTTCAGTGGCATGTATACTGGCCCCCTTTATCTAAGCAAGATACACCTAAGTCACTTGTAGAAAAAGATGGAGATGTCATGCCACAAATATACTTACTACAAATGAACTTCAAGAAATAGAATCTAAGTATTTTGCCTTTAAAATCTTAGGTACTCTTACTAGGCACAGGTGGCTTACACATGTAATCCTAACTACTCAGGAGGCTGAGATCTAAGTAAGGATCATAGTTCGAAGCCAGGCTGGGCAGAAAATGCCCTATGAGACTCTTTACCTCCAGTTAACCACTCAAAAACTGAAAGTGGGACTGTGGCTCAAGTGGTAGAGCACTAGTCTTGAGCACAAAGAGGCTTAGGGACAGTGGACCCCAGGCCCTGAGTGTAATCCCCAAACCAACAACAAAAAATCTTCAGAGCCTGGATCTATTGGCTTATGCCAATAGTCCTTGCTACTTGGGAGATTTGAGATCTTAAGGATCGCTGTCCAAACAGTCTGGGTAGAAAAGTCCTTTGGATTTGTTGCTTTGTTTTGGTGATTTGTTTTTACTATAATGTTAGGAGTCAATGCCTCATAACACATATCTTATATATGAATTCTTTTTGGAGAATACAGATTTCCTAAAGAGGTAAGAGTTTAGTTTTCACTTAGAACTCTGGTTTAAAAAGGCCCAAGGGCAGCCATGTACCAGTGGCTTACTCCTGTAATCTTTGCTACTCAAGAGGCTGAGATTTGAGGACCATAGTTCAATCACAATTTAACTGGCATGAGCAGGAAAGTTCATAAGACCTTTATCTCCAGTTAACTGTCAACAATCTGGAAGTGGTATAATAGTAGCCTTGAGCTCAGGGACGTGCCCAGGCACTGAGTTCAAGTCCCAAGACAGGTTTAAAAAAAAATTAAGACCAAGACACATTCTACAAAAATAAGTAGTCTGTAACTTTCACAAGTGTAAAAGACACTGGAAAAGACCATCCTGTTGTTTCTGATAGAAAGATATTTAAATCACATAGAAACCATAACAGTTGATTCTGAAAGTGATTATTTTCTCTAAAAAAGAATATTGACAGACTTGAACAATACTTACTGGAATTCAAAGATTAATGTCAATGATCTGATGTATGACTATAAAATGATTGTGCAAGCAAATGTCCTTAGATATGTGTTATAACATGTTTTTCAAGAACCATAGGAGTCTCAATACTAAATACAACATTAAGGAATTATTTCAACATGGCAAGTTCTCTCTCTCTCTCTCTCTCTCTCTCTCTCTCTCTCTCTCTCTCTCTCTCTCGCTCTCGCTCTCTCTCTCTCTCTCTCTCTCTCGCTCTCTCTCTCTCTCTCTGGCTCTCTCTCTCTGGCTCTCTCTCTCTGGCTCTCTCTGGCTCTCTCTGGCTCTTGGGGCTTGAACTCTGCCTGGGCGGTGTCCCTGAGCTCTTCAGCTCAAAGCTACTGAGCTTGAACAAACCCCACTTGAGCCAAGCCCCATTTCCAGTTTTTTAGAGGTTAATTGGAGATAAGAGTCTCAGGCCCTTTTGTGCTGGGCTGGTTTTGAATCTTGATCCTCAGATCTCAGCCTCTTAAGTAGCTAGGATTACAGGCATGAGCCACCGTGCCCAGCTGGCAAATTTTACTTCTGTAGAAGAGTGCAACATCAGCCAAAAATCTGGCAAGCAAACACACTTCCACAGATTCTTATCTCCAACTAATCAGCAAAAAACCAGAAGGAAAGCTGTAGCTCAACTGGTAGAGCACCGGCCTTGAGCAAAAAAAAGCTAAGGAACAAACCCTAAGTTCAAACCCCAGTCCTAGCATTAAAAACAAAACAAGACAAAACAAATACCAATTGCAGAACAAGAAAAATCCCTGAGGTAAATCTAATGTGTACCCTGGTTAAGACCCCTTTCTTTAGTATTTGACAGCTTTGAATAGTTCGGTTTTCTTTGTTTATTTTTTGTTACTCTATTGCAGCATATTGCCACTATTTATAGAATTTGCTATTGGTGCCAGCAGAGGAAAAATTAAGAGAAAGCATAAGAAACACATGCAAGTTTGTCTTCTATTTTAGCATTCTGTTCCAACAATAGGGGGAGCACTTCGTGCATGTTGAAATGCCTGATTGTGCAATATCAATAATCTTTTGTCTCTTTAAACAATCTAGTCATTACCAGTTTCAAATATGTTGTGTTCAAAAGTACATGTGAATTTTTATTTTTATTTATTATTTTTTGGCCAGTCCTGGGCTTGAGCTCAGGGCCTGAGCACTGTCCTTAGATTTTCTCAAGGCTAGAGCTCCCACTTGAGCCTCGGAACCACTTCCAGCTTTTTTCTAGGTAAGTGGTAAGGGAGGAATCAAACCTGGGTCTTCATGCATACTAGGCAAGCACTCTACTACTAGGCCAAACTCCTGGCCCCATACATGTGAATTTTTTCTCTGCCCTTTAGATAGTCATGGGAATATCATTGTTTAAATGAAGAAAATAATAATTTTCAACTCTTAAAAGTTATTCAGGCATATTGTATATATGCTTATTTAGTTACGTGAAATAGGATAGGAAAGGTGGGAAAACAAGATGAGGGGTGGGGGTGGGGGGAGGGAAACAGAGACCAAGACATGAAAAAGGGTATCAATGTTTGTGTAGTAATGCACCTTCTATCTGGTGAATATAATGTAACCCTTCTAATAATTACACTAAAAATATATTTTAAAAAAAGTTATTCAGGGGCCGGGAGTTTGGCCTAGTGGTAGAGAGCTTGCTTAGCATGCACTAAAGCCCAGGTTTGATTCCTCAGTACATACATAGAAAAAGCCGGAAGTGGTGTTGTGGCTCTAGCCTTGAGAAAGCCCAAGGACGATGCTCAGGCCCTGAATTCAAGCTCCAAGACTGATAACAACAACAAAAAAAGTTATTCAGATTCTTAAATATCAGAGTTTATGGAAAACAGGGTATAATGATAAGACCAGGAAAACAGGGTATAATAATATGACCTTTAAACCTTGTTCTAAGAATACCCAGTGCTTAAAAGAGTAATGTTCTACTATTTTAATGTCAATCCTTATTCAAACATGGACAAAGTAGTGTTCAAAAAAATTCTCTTTTCAAAAAATATGTCATGCTAGAATTACCTTGAAGAAGTTAAGCTTTTTGTTCACTAGGATAAATGCATATAAGTAGAATAGCCAGCTGTTTTGATTTGACTTGGACTTTTCTGGAATGTAAGACTTCATTGCCAAACTGAGGTAGTCACAGCCTACCTCCAGACATCTAGTCACTTACATTAAAAATACTTTTAAAAAATGCAACTGCTTTCTTTAATGTCCTAGAGTAACAGTATAAATTGTTTTTTGCATTTGTCATAGGACACTGTCAAGAACTGTTTCCTGCTGTGATCTTAATATTCAACTGAGTCTTGTACAGTTTTTTTTCTTTTGTCGGTAGATCTTGAACTCTAGGCCTGGGTGTTGTCCCTGAGCTCTTCAGCTTAAGGCTATCACCCTTCTCCTTGAGCCACAGCGCCACCTTGAGTCTTTATTAGGGTATAGAAAAGATGGGAGTATATGACAGTGAAGAAACCTATGAAGATTTGAGGCAGTGAATAGAAAAGGTATATGATTCTTTAGCTCTTCTTTAAAACTTTGGTTTTTTTATTATAATATGTAGAGTTTCAAAGGTGGACATCAATAGCATTACCAGTGCAGAATAGCTGGAAAAAAATAAAGTATTTTGAAGTGATCTTGGAATATTTCCTACTCTGGTATTTGTTTCTAGGCTAAGGAAAGGTTGTGGAGCTGGATGTAATAGTGGTGGCAATATTGAAGATTCTGATACAGGAGGCGGAACTTCCTGTCCTGGTCACAATGCAACAACTGCCAGTGATCCCCACAGTCTCATGGCCCAGGGAAACACTGGAAATCCTGGGCAGGGATCAGGAACAGGACTCCACCCACCTGTCACAGCCTATCCTCCAGTACTAGGTAATAATAAGCCAAGTGTTATGTGTAACACATAAATTAGCTTCTTATGGTGGTATACATTATTTATAGTTGGTTGTATGTACAAGGAGTATATAGAATGTGTCTGTTACAATTTAACTAGGATATTTTGCTCTCAGGCATACATTATCCCTTTTGTTTATCTTACTCATTTCCATACAAAATCTTGATCTGTGTTTATTTGACAAATACTTGATGATAGTAAGGATTGAAAATGCTATTTAAAAATAAATAATCTTTATTATACTTTATTTACCTTTCCTGTTGGATAATGATTTGGTCTTACCTGTGTTATAATGTCTTTAAGTAAGTCTTTCTGTATCATTTACTGCTTTCTTAGGTTGGAAACTTTAAAAATGAAATCATTAGGACAGAATCTATGAGAATAAGTCTATTTTTGTCATTCATGGGGCTTGAACTCAGGGCCTGTGTGCTGCTCTTGAGCTTAAATGCTCAAGGCTAGCCTGGTGCCTGTGGTTTACATCTCTAATCCTAGCTACACAGGAGGCTGAGATCTGAGGACCACAGTTCAAAATCAGCCTGGGCACTAAAGTCCATAAGACTATTTCCAATTAACCACCAGAAAACTGGAAGTGGCTCTGAGGCTCAAGTAGTAGAAGAGCTCAGAGACAAATGTCCAGGTGCAGAGTTTAAGTCCTACAACAACACGCCCCCCCCCAAAAAAAAACAAAAGCAAACAAACAAAAAAGGTCAAGTCTAGTGCTGTACTACTTTGAGCCACAGTGCCACTTCTAATTTTCTGGTGGTTAACTGAAGAGTCTCATGGACTTTTATGCCTAGGCTGGCTTTGAACTGCCATCCTCAGATCTCAGCCTCCTGAGTAGCTAGGATTACAGGTATGACCACTGGTGCTCAGCAAGTAAATCTCTTTATAACTAATGACAAAATCTTCCCCAAACATTTTTTCAGTAGGAATAGTTGTATCATTGACCTTCCCAGCTTTCGGTGTCATTACTCCATCCCCTGTAGCCCCCCAGCTCTCTACTTGTAGACCTAGGAGGTGGTGTATTTGTAATTTGTTTTAATTTGCATTGGTCTAGGAAGCTTTAGATTACCAGCTGTTTTCTCTGAAGTGCCTGTTTAGGTTTCTTGTCTCATAGGTTTTTTTGTCTGTTTGCAATTTTTTTCTACTTGGTTATCTTTTTTCATATTAAATTTGATTTGAATATTCTTTGAGCTCTTTGACAGTTTTTCTACTAACATGGTCATTTCCTGTTCTGTTTCATTTTCTTCCTGTGAGGAGTAGTTTGTCTTCTGCTTTTTGTATCCTCTTCCTCCTCCTCCTCCTCCTCCTCCTCCTTCTTTCTTCTTTCTTCTTCTTTGCTGTTCCTGAAGCTTGAACCTCAGGGCTTGGGCACTGTCGTTGAGCTTTCTCAAGGCTAGCGTTCTACTACTCGAGCCATAGAACCACTTCTGGGTTTTTCTGTGTATATGGCACTGAGGAATTGAACCCAGAACTTCGTGCATGCTAGGCAAGCACTCTACACCAGCTACATGCAGCCCCTTTTATATCCTCTTCAAGGAAAGTTTCCCTGTCTGAGACCACAAAGTTACTTTCACTGATTGGTTTTCAGCAGGCCTACAAGTCTATCAATTATACAGGAGGAGTCAGGATTCATCTGGTTTTGCATCACTTTGTTATAGATCAGAAATAGTGATCAGCATGATTCTTCCTTCTACCATTCATGTCAGTCAAACCAAGTTTTAAAACACTAACTTAAAAATATTCCAGTACAGGGCCAGGAGTTTGGCCTAGTGGTAGAGTGCTTGCCTAGCATACACAAAGACCCAGGTTCGATTCCTTGGTACCACATACTTAGAAAAAGTGGTGCTGAGGCTCAAGTGGTAGAGTTCTAGCCTTGAGAAAAATCCAAGGACAGTCCTCAGGCCCTGAGCTCAAGCCCAGGACTGGCAAAAAAAAATAATAATAATAAAATAAAATAAATTCCAGTACAATTAGAATTAAGACTCTAAGTGGGTAGACAATCACCTTTAAAGATGTTCTGTTTTACTTCTTAATGAAAACCAGAATTCTGTGTGCTTGTTCTGTTTTTAGCCGCAGTGGGGATCCAGCCTAAGGCTTTGCACATATTAGGCAAATAAGTATTATAACACTGAGCTACATGCTCAGCCAGAAAACTGGAAACTTGCTTTTGCTCTTACATTGATTAATTCATTTTATTCTGAGGTGTAAACATACATATAACCAGATTTTCAGAATAATTGATAATCTGCACATTGCTTTTAAAAAGCAGGAAGAAGATGAGTATAAAGAAAGATGTCAAAGAAGAATGATGAAAGGGGTGGTGGCAGTTATCAAGATTCATTGTGTCATAATCTGACACATGGGATTGAAATCCCTTTGCATAACTACTTAAAGAATCACATCTCCTTACAAATGGGGTGATGTCGTTCTTTCTGACAGCAGCATAGAATTGCATTGTGTATTAATACCACATCTTGTTGATCCACTCATCAACTGAGGGACATCTGGGTTGGTTCCATAGCTTTACTATGGAAAATAGTGCTGCAAAGAACATCATTGTGCTAGTGGCTTTAGTATGTCCTTGTTTCTGGACTTTTGGGTAAATGCCAAGGAGTGGAATTGCTGGGTCATAGGGAGCTCTAGGTTTAGTCTTTTGAGGAAGTGTCATACTGCTTTCCATAGTGGTTGAACGAGTTTGCACTGCCACCAACAGTGTAGTAGTGATCCCTCCTGGCTGCATCCCCTCCAGCATCTGTTACTAGATTTCTTGATCCTGGCCATTCTAACTGGAGTGAGGTGGAATCTTGGAGTTGTTTTGATTTGCATTTCTTGTATGGCCAGAGGTATGGAGCATTTTTCAATGTGTCTATAGGCCATTCTTATTTCTTCATCAGAGAAGACTCTTTAAGTTTTTGGCCCATTTTTTAATGGGATGGTTGTTTCTTTGGAGTGATTCAGTTTTTTGAGCTGTTGATATATTTTAGATATGAGGCCTTTGTTGTATGATTAGTGAAGATCTTCTCCCACTCTGTAGACTTTCTAGTTAGTTTGCTAGCTATGTCTTTCGCCATACAGAAGCTCTGCAGTTTAATGCAGTCCCACTTATCCAGACTTTCTCTGATTTGTTGTGTTTCTTTGTCCTTATTGAGAAAGTTACGACCTGTGCCAAGGAGACCTAGTGTATCTCCTATTCCTTCTTGTAAAGTTTTCATTATATCTGCTTTTACCTCCTCATATTAAGTGAAGTAAGCCAGACTCAAAGGAACATAGGCTCAATGGTTTCCCTCATTTGTCATAATCAGTAGAAACCTTGGGCTTTCCTAGCAGAGATTTACATTAGAGCAAAACCTGGGCCATATAGTATAATGCTAAATGAAAGGACCTCTAGGTTATAGAAACAAAAGCCATATAATGAGTGACTGTTGTCCTTAATGTACTATGTTATCTCTCATCTCTTTTGCTGTCCCTTGGTTATCTCATATTGTTACAGTATTTTACCTTGTTATCTGATATATTGTATATATGCTTATTTGGTTATTTGAAATAGGATAGGGAAGGGGGAAAACAAGATGAGGGGCGGGGGTGGAGGAGGGAAATGGGGACCAAGACATGAGGAAGGGTATCAATGTTTGTGAAGTAATGCATCTTCTATCTGGTGAATATAATGTGACCCTTCTGTTAATTACAATAAAAATATATGAAAAAATAGACTTAAAGAGAGACTTCTCTGAAGTGGAGTAAGAATGGCCTATAGACACATTTAGAAGAGCTCAACATCTCTGACCATAAAAGAAATGCAAATTAAAATAATGTTGAGATTCCACCTCAATTCAGTTAGAATGGCCATGATCAAGAAATCTAATAACAGATGCTGGCAGGGATGTTGCCAGGAGGGATCACTGCTACACTGTTGGTGGCAGTGCAAACTCGTTCAACCACTATGGAAAGCAGTATGGCAGTTCCTCGAAAGATTTAAACATAGAGCTCCCCTAAGACCCAGCAATTCCACTCCTTGGCATTTACCCAGTCGTCCACAAACAAGGACATACTAAAGCCACTAGCACAATGATGTTCTTTGCAGCACTATTTACCATAGCGAAGCTATGGAACCAACCCAGATGTCCCTCAGTTGATGAGTGGATCAACAAGATGTGGTATTAATACACAATGCAATTCTATGCTGTCATCAGAAAGAATGGCATCACCCCATCTGTGAGGAAATGGAAAGACTTGGAAAAAACCATATTAAGTGAAGTAAGCCAGACCCAAAGGAACATAGGCTCAATGATTTCCCTCATTTGTAATAATTAATACACATCTAGGATTCTCCTAGCAGAGGATTACAGTAGCAGAGGATTACATAAGGTCACATAGGATGAGACTAAATGGAAGGATTTCTAGGATATGGAAACAAGAGCTTTATGTTGTGGATTGTTCTTAATGTACTATGTTATTTCTCTTCTTTGTTGCCCTTTGGTTAATCTCATATTATTACTATATCTGACTTTGTTACCTGGTATGTTGGATATATGTTTGTTTATTTGAAATAGGAAAGGGAAGGGGGGAGAACAAGATGTTTGGGAGGAGTTACGGGGAGAGAAATGGGGACAAAAACAAAAGTAGGTGCATTGCGAGAAGCAATCTGATGAATGTAACTGTAACCCCACTATACATTTCCCTGACAATAAAAAAAATAAAAATAAAAAAGCAGGAAAAATAAGAATCGCATCAAGCCACTTGTAAAAAGACATAGGAGAATCTGCTATTTAGTATTTCTGATAATTAACACTCAGTAGTAATCAATGTTCATCAACATGACTGTAATGGTTACTCTCCAGGCAATATAACTCATCAGCAAAGGAGATTGGATAGAGTAGTAAAAGACTTTGTGAAATAGTAACTATAGAATTTGGCATGTGTTGTAGGTCCTTAATAAACATTGTCTTTACCTAATGACTTAGTAAAATTGTATATGTTTTTGGCACAGAAGGTGATGTTTGATATCTGAATTCATTGTGAAATTATTCAGTTATGCTAGTTAATCTGTCTGCCAGTTCATATATTTGTAATTTTTAGTAGCAAGAAAATTTTACCCATTTTAAAGTACAAACTACGTTAGTATTAAATGTAGTCAGTCATTTGCAGTACAAAGATCTCAACTTCTCTTGTCTAACTGGAATTTGGTACCTTTTGACTAGCATCTTCCTATATCTCCTTTCCGTTCCACTGGCATCCACATTACTCTATTGGTTTCAATGAGTTTCACATTTTTTTTGCCAGTCCTGGGCCTTGAACTCAGGGCCTGGGCACTATCCTTGGACTTTCTCAAGGCTAGAGCTCAACCACTTGAGCCACAGCACCATTTCTGGCTTTTTTCTATGTATGTGGTACTGAGGAATCGAACCTGGGTCTTCGTGCATGCTAGGCAAGCACTCTACCACTAGGCTAAACTCCTGGCCTGAATTTCACATTTTTAACTTACATGTGTAGATGAGATCAGGCCATATGTCCTAATAAACCTTCCTTCCCCTCCCCCCCCGCCCCTTTCTCTCTCTTTTTTTTTTTTTGGTCGGTCATGGAGCTTGAACTCTGGGCTCTTCAAGGCTAGTGGTCAAACAAGCAAAAAAGACCAACTATATCATAAAATCTATTTAAGAAAACAGCTCTCAGATACCTATCTCTTGGGTAACTTTAAACATTTTAAGCATAAGTTGCAAGTTCTGTAAAAGTACCAAATAATTGAAAGTCTTAGAAGCTAAAGCACAAAAGTCCCAAGTTAGACCTTGCTCCTTTGAATGAAGCTGCCTCTTGTTGCTTCTTCTAGGCACTAGCCACAGTGCTCACTCTGTGCAGTCAAGCCTGGTCAGACAGTCCCCTGCTCGGGCATCCGTAGCCAGCCAGTCTTCCTACTGCTATAGTAGCCGCCATTCATCTTTCCGGATGTCCACCACAGGATTTGTGCCATGTCGGCGCTCTTCCACCAGCCAGATATCGCTTCGAAACTTGCCATCATCCATCCAGTCTCGCCTCTCCATGGTCAACCAGATGGACCCTGCCAATCAGAGTGGCATGACCTGTGTGCAGCACGGCCTGCCTTCCTCCAGCAGCTCCAGCCAAAGCATCCCTGCCTGCAAGCATCACACTCTTGTGGGTTTTCTGGGGACAGATGGGGGACAGAGCAGTGCCATTGACCCCCAGCCAGTCAGCACCTTGAGTCCTGCCAACAGTTCACATGCCAGAAAAGGGGAAGTAATTTACAGAGTTCAAGTGAGTGTGCCCACAAGACTTCCTATGCTGTAGTTTTGTGTTTGTTTTTATGTCCTAGTTGTTGAGTTAAGGATTCTAATGAAACTAGAGCACTTCTGAATGTTGAAAGTTTCTGTAGGCTTCCACCCAGAAAATAAGCAGTTTCTGCAGCAGTGATTGATATGTTGTCTTTATTAGCACTGACATATACTGTTGAAAGATGGCTAACCCAAAGGCGAAAAAGAATTGAGGATGTGGCTTTTTAGTTATTTGGTGGTGGTTTTACAATTCTACTGTAGGCAATAGAGAACTTCAGACAGAGTCCTTTGAAAGACATTTTGATCATACTTTTTATAAGGGGGAAATGAATTAAAAGTGATCCTTACTTATAATTTAGATTGTGGATCCTGGTCAAATTCTGGAAGGGATCAATCTGTCAAAAAGGAAAGAGCTGCAATGGCCTGATGAAGGAATTCGGTTGAAAGCTGGGAGAAACAGCTGGAAAGACTGGAGTCCTCAAGAGGGAATGGAAGGCCATGTAAGTCCTCTTAGGAACTCTGATTTTTGGAAGCCTGACTTACATGGTCTCAGCTGATTCACATATTTATGTTTGGATTGTTCCCCCAGCTCCGAGGGATGTGCTGGTGGGTACATTCAGAGTCTTCATCACTAACCACTTGTTTCTTCTGAGTCATTAGGTGATTCACCGATGGGTGCCTTGCAGCAGAGATCCAGGTACAAGATCCCACATCGACAAGGCCGTGCTTCTCGTTCAGATTGATGATAAATACGTGACTGTAATTGAAACTGGGGTTCTAGAACTTGGGGCTGAAGTATGAGCAGGCATTTTTTAGCTGTATTTCCTTTCCCTCTTTTTTCCAAGACCCTGGAAAAAAAAAGAGGGGAGTAAACAGAAGATACCTATACCTATAGTGGTCACTTCTGTCCTCTGTGGGAGACTTGAGAGCAGTGGCTTGGTTAAGAGCTTCTCCTTCACCCTTCACCCTGACTCCTTCACTGTCTCCATCTCCAAATAAAGCTAACATATTTTTTTAATTTAGATAGCGAAAAAAATTTGCATGAAAGATAAAGTTCTGTTAAAATATGTCTTTAAAAAGGTTTTCATATGTATTGCCTATGCTTTAAATCAACTCTTTATTTCTAAGCTATGATCTCATATTTTTCTAATTTCTTTGCCAAAAATAATTGCCATGTCATATCTGAAAACATGAAATCCATTGACCTTGATTTTTACAAACAGACTCATTGAAAGTATTCAATTTGGCACCTAGCAGTGTAAAGTTTAATGTATAGCAAGAGATAATGAACAGACATAGATGTATCTTATTATTCCTTGAGCTCTAAAAACTTTAATGAAAAAAACTGCACTAATTTTTTTTATAATGCACTAAATCTGAGATTTCTCAGAACATGTATTTATATATAAAAATAAAATACCATTATTTAAATTGCCTTTGGGATTAAACCTTCCCTTTCCTGAAAAACATAGTAAAAGCAGGGACTCTATTCTTTGTTTTTCTGTTAGTAGTCTGTACTTTACATCGATGTGTTGGATGTGATCTTTAAGATGAATTTAAAGTCTCAAGACATACATAGCTTCTCCCTTGGCATTTCTGGGAGCCAGTGGTTTGTGAATTGGTCATGTGAACACTACTGCCAGTTCCTGTGTCCACATCTCAGATGGGTTCATCACTGTGTGCCCTGTGCTTTTCTCTTTTGGGATAAGCTCTGCTGAGTCTGTTCTAGAAACAAAATGCTTTTGCTTTTCATAGAAGATAAATATCTAGGAGTTTAATATAGGACTGATTGCCTTTTATTTTAAAAGTTCATAGCTCTTGAAATTATTCACATGAAGTTCAGTAAACATTTTTTTCCAAACAAAATTATCCAAAAGGTGCAGTTCTTACCATTATATCCCTGTGTAATACTTTGCTGAAGTTCACCCTCTTCTTTTTCTGTTACTTGAATTTTATTTCCTGTAATTTATGCTGTATACCTGTAAGTTGAAATATTTATAACTGTGAAATTGACTTTTCCTATGTTGTCTCATAAATTATATTGTTTTTAAGCATGCATTCAGGGAAATATATACACATATATATCAGATTTACAGTTGGGCTACATGGGAACTGAAATTTAGGTTTAATTTCCAACTTTCAGCATTTAAAAACATTTTTTTTAATTTTCCTTTCTATTTGAAACTCCAAGAAAATTGCCTATTTTCTCTGATCATTTTGGAACCACCACCTTTCTTTCTCCTGTGGACAGATAGTAAAAAAGAAATAAGTAAAATTAATTTCGATATTAATACATCCAAAGCATTCCATTTCTACATTTGGCTCTAGCCATATTTCAAGTATTTCAATTTACTTGTGCATAGTAGCTACTGTGTTAGACTGCACAGATTTTGCAGTATTATTTGATGAGGTATCAAAATATGTGATTTTTGGTTTTTGGGTTTTTTTTTCTAATTCAGATACAAGTTTCACAGTATAGCATAATGTTGTGGTAGAGGAATGAAAGCTATGAAAGTAAATAACTATAGTGCAGAGTCTTTATTTCCACATCAAAACCTTTTTATTTTCCCTCAGTTGTAAAACTTGTGGTCATTCAGAACCCAATGTGCCTTGTGTTGACATTTCCATAGACTTCACACTTTGCAAATGTTACTGTTTCAAATGAGTTCCTGAGACCTTAAAGGAAGAAATTCTTTCTAAATTGATCATTTTACAGTGTATTTTGCTAATATTGTAACTATATTCTGCATTTGCCTCATTCTGGCAAAACTGTAGTGTACTGATGTTCAGAGTTGTTTTTTTTTTTTCTAAAACTGAATATATGCTCTGCCTGTATCTGTATTTTAAATCCTCTCAAAAGACTTAGGTCCCCTGCTGCCACTCCCTCTGTGAAGTGAATATGATCTTTTCATAGTTGTTGCCTAGATGGAAAGATAAGTGGTGGTTTTTCAATCTTAGATGGAAGATAATTTATTTTCCTACACAGAAAAAGGGGGAAAATGAACATTAGATGTTTCAATCAGAAGGGCTGGAATTTTTTTTATTCCTTGCTCCTTCCTCCCTAAAAATTTATTACACATAGCATATACTCTGCCAAGTCAGATTTCATAAGCAAGACTAAATTTCATATAGAACTTGTATAGCAAGTCTTAATTTAGGATAGCAATTGATGGACATCTTTCTTGAAACAAGTTAGCTTTTGTTACCATATAGCTTTTTAGAAAATTTCTAAATTAGGAACTCCTTAAAAAAAAAAGCCCTGTTATTTTTAAATCTACAAACTGATATCTTAAAAAAAATCATACTACTTTTCTAATTATAGCAAAGGAAATGATGATAATTAGAGGAAGATCCATATCTTTAGAATCGATCTAATTTAGTGGAAGTTTTTTATTTCTATATAATTAGAAATGGATCACAAAAGTTTTCTGCTTGACCATTTTTCCTTAAAGTATAAAATTCCCACATACAATAGTATTTTAAGTTCATAATTGCCAAATTTTTCAGAGTTCTATACTTTGCAGATTTAAAAAATGTGATTGAAACACTTTTTAAATTGATTTCCTTTAAGAGATTCCTGATTGAAATAATTGATTTTTCTCTCCCTCTCTTCTTCCTATACTCCCCATTTTGAGAGGACAACTCTGAAGCGGCCTCTTTAAATATTTTTCTCTTACTCAGTGGCAAAACCCCTAACATTTTGTAACACTAAATTTTTGGTTAATCTTCTTAAGACCTTGGTGTGATCTCTTTTTGCACCATTTTCAACACTTGATAAAACCTCAAATGTTGAATTTTCCTAAAAAGCTTTAAATTTTCCAAGAATCTAGATTAATGTCATATGCTAGTATTCATGGTACTTAGGAAAGAAGTGTTGAAGCTGTATGTATATTTTTAAACATAAGATGGCATGAATTACCTTTTAGGAAAATGTGTGCTGCCGCCTTTGAATTTCATTTACTAGACGGTTAAATTCCATTAGATTTGAAGTGCTTTGAAAAATACTTCAAGTATATCTCAAATAGATCTTCTGATATCCAACAATATTTCTATCGTAAAGAGTATATGGGAAATGACTCTGGGTACCAGATGTCAAGGAATGAAAATAGTTTTTATAGGAAACTATAGCTCATTAAGAAGATGTATTTTTCTTTTTGGGATTAGAATATTTTTCCATCTCTTATCAAAATGTAAAATACAGCCTCACATCTAAGCAAGGGTAACTTTGCCTTAATAAATTTCTACTTTGTTTCTAAGCAGTGTCCTTCCACCTCTGCTTAGAAAGTCATCATTCAGTGGATTGCTGTATTAAGCCATACATCCAGAAGTGGATCTTTTAAATTTAAATTTAGAACAGCATCTAAAATGATCTCTTTATCTGAGCTACCTTTCAGGCATTCTTCATTCTAAATAAATATATGACTTGAGAAGAAAAATAATAGTAGTAGAATGTGAGAATTCTTTGAATTTATGTTTATCAGCTACTAAAGTTAAAAACTACTTCCAATTTGTTTATTAGTTTTTATTTAATTATTTATTTGCCAATGTAAATGAATCTCTGGGTTTTGTTTTTGTTTTGCTTGTATTCTCACTTTTTTTTGTAGATAGTGTAATCATATAAAGTTCCTTCAGGCACAAACTCATTTGATTTTTTTTTAAGGTGATATATTGTTCAAATAGGATACAAGATTCCTTATTTTATTGTAAAGATTTTTCCTTTAACTCCAACATGAGTGGAGATACTGTCAAAGTACAACCTGTTAATGGAATTTGAACTTTTTCAGTCTTAGTAGATATTGGATTTTATTGATCAGGGAAAGAAGAAAATTAGATTCTATTATGTATTTAGGCAGCTGTAAATTTTAACGTTACATTGATTGGATGGATATGATTTTTTTAATGTAGTCTCTATTTCCTTCATTTCTATTTTCAGACTGACCTAGTTGACAAACATTTATTTAGCCTTTTCATTTCAAATTTGTTAAATGTTTAGGTAAGAATTTCAATTGGAAAGGAATTTATTATTATAAAATGGATGTGGTAGGATGAATAGCATATTACTTTTGATTGGAACCAGAGACAAATTGTCTGTCAAATCATCTTACTAGAGCCATCTGTTAAAAAATATATATATTATCAGAATTTATCTTTATAGCCCTAAGCCAGCTGTTCTTTCATAGGGTAAATAATTTCTTTGTGAGCTGGACTTCATGATCTGCCATTAATGGGATCAACCCAGCACCGATTGTCACTGCAGTATCGTATGACAACTTTGTTCTAAAGTTTAGACCTATTATATAGGGTTAAATATTTTTTTTCATGCTTCAGCTCTGCATGTGACAATTTGTGGTTCAGTGAAGCCAAGCTAGAAGGAACAAACATCATCTTCCAGGTGATGTAGCTGAACTTCTGTGTGTTACCTGCACAGGCAAAGGGACACTCTAGAATTCAGAACAAAAAGTAGTAGAACAGGAGATGGCGGCTTCAGATGACTTGGGTTTTATGTACTTGTGACTCAACAAGCATTTTTTATATATGAAGCTTGACTCTACAACCAAAATAATAAAAGGAGGATCACATCTCCTTATTCTTTTAAAAAGCTTATAGTTTAAGTAAAAGTAAATTGTAAAAATTAATTATGTTAACCCTATACAAGTCTGGCAATGAGCTCTGCATGAGGAAATGGAAGGAAGAATATTGGAAAGGATTCTAGGAAAGTAGGTATAGAGAAGGAAAATGGGTCTCCCTTTTCTGATCATGAGCTCTAGAAAGTATTCATTGCCTTTACCAGCATTTCAGTATAAAAGTTAAGAGTATATGTACATGTGTGTATGTGTGTGTGTGCGCGCACATGTGTGTGTGTGTGTGTGTATTACTCTAAACCGCCTGTAAATATTGTAGTTGTTTAAAATGGAAAATAAAAATTACGAGGTTTTTGGCAAATATATTGCATCGGATATCCAGTATTGACCATGGGAAAAAAACACAGAAAATAAATTTGTTTTTCATTTTGCCTACTGTTCATTTTTGTCAAATTTTAAAAATCTATTAAGTTCTGTGTGGCATATTCCTAAAACTTGATTCTGAAGTAAACTTAAATGAGAATTGTAAAAGATTTCCTTCACAAAAATGGTAGGTTACATCTTTTAAATTGATCTTAATGTTACATATTGGTAATAACTATTAAATGAAACATTAGGATGGTAAAAAAAAAGTCTTCACAGAAGGGAAGAACATTTGGATTGTTCTTTGTGTGATTTTGTGTACTTAAAAAGAAGATGCAGACTGATGTACAATCAGAAATCATACTTTTAAGTCATTTTTACATCCTTTATGCCTCCTTTCTATTACTTAGTAACTAATAGAACTGTCAGGACACAAACAGCCTGATATCCCTTCCCCATCACAGTGGCATAGCTGTACACATAGCAGTGTGGAGTCTTAAAGGATAGTACTTCAATCTAGCAACCAGTAATACACTGGATAAATAAAACCCTTCTAAGAAAGGAGTGCGAGTGAGTTTAGGTCATCTTAGAGCAAAAATTCAAGGACCCACAAAATCTCTCCCTTATTCTTAAAACAGTTTACTTAGAAGTTTTCTTCCTACAGGATCCAAACGTGTTTTGTTGTCTGTAGTTGGTGCATTTAACCAGGTACGTACGTACATTTCCCTGAGTTAGAACAGAGGCACCTTGGAAGGACACAACTAAATAGCAGCTTCCTGTTTATTAGATTCATACTTAGGATGTGAAATAGTTATTTTCCCTTTCCTTTATGCATGTGAAAGACCACTACATGTAATTAATGTCATACTTTGAAAAAAAATACATGTCATTTTACTTAAGAGGATCCTAGGTTAGGTTATAATTTCCCAAGGTAGCCATATTTTGACCAGTAACATCTTAAAGTTAATTATAACATGAAATCCTACTTGTCCTGAATTAAAATTTCTTGGCTTATTATACTTACAATACATTGTTTTTACCAGTGCATGATTTATTTATTTATTATTTACAGAACATTCATTCCCTTGGTTATTCAGGTATTCTGAAGGTTTTACTATACAGTATGTATTTAAATCATATTGTTGAATATTGATTTAATTTGGTACACCTTTATGAGGAAGCTACAAGGCTTATGGAAGATAATCTGTTTTCTAAAAATTCAAGTTTTTGCATAAAGCCAATTGTCTTTTTCTTGGTGGAGGGGTTCTTTTTAATTTATTATTTTTTTCTTTCATTGTTGGTACATTACTTCTTGAACATTGTTACCCCTTCCTGTGTTTTTGTCCCACCTTCCCTACCCCAACCCCTCCCATTCATCTCATTTTTCCTTTACCTTCCCTTTTTCAAATAAACATATATGCAATATACCAGGTACCTTATTGAAATACAGTAACATGAGATAAACTGTAAGGGGAAAAGAAAAGAAATAGCTTCACATAGTACATTAGGAACAGTCATAAAGATAAACCTCTTGTTTCCGTGTCCTGAAGTTCATTTTGCTTAGCCACATCCTGTATGGTCATATGCACAGAGTTTTTGAGTTATTATGATCCTCTGCCAGGAGAATCTTAAATGTATACTAATTGTTGCAAATGAGAGAAACCATGGAGCCTATGTTTCTTTGGGTCTGGCTTCACTCAATATAATTTTTTTTCTAAGTCTTTCCATTTCCTTACAAATGGGGCAATGTCATTCTTTCTGATGGCAGCATAGAATTCCATGGTGTAAATATACCACATCTTCATGATCCATTCATCTCCTGGGGGGCATCTGGGTTGGTTCCATATCATAGCTATGGTGAATAATGCTGCAGTGAACATCGTTGTGCTGGTAGGTTTAGTACGGCCTTGTATCTGGATATTTGAATAGATGCCCAGGAGTGGGATTGCTGGGTCACAGGGGCACTCTGTGTTTAGTCTTTTGAGGAATGGCCATAATGCTTTCCATAGTTGTTGAACAAGTTTACACTCCCACCAACAGTACAGTAGGATCCCTTCTGGCCACATCCCTGCCAGCATCTGTTGTTTAATTAGAGTGCTTGATCATGGCCATTCTAACTGGGGTGAGGTAAAATCACAAAAGCTTTTTTGATTTGAATTTCTTTTATGGCCAGAGATGTTGAGCATTTCTTTATGTCTTTAGCCCACCTTTAAGGGGATAATTGTTTCTTTGCCGAATTGTTTTAAGAGGGATTTAATTTCTTGAGCTATATGTATATTTTAGATATAAGACACTTGTTTGTTGTATGGCAAGTGAAGATCTTTTCCCACTCTGTGGGCTTTCTATTTATGTTGCTGGCTATGTCCTTTGCCATACAGAAGCTCTGCAGTTGAATGCAGTCCTATTTGTCTAAGCTTTCTTTGATTTGTTGTGTTTCTGAGCCTTTATTAAGAAAGTTTCCATCCATGCCAAGGAGCCCAGATGTGTCTCCTAGTTCTTCCTGTAAAATTATCAGGCTATCTGCCTGATCCACTTGGAGTTGATTCTGGTGCAAGGAGACAAATAAGGATCCAACCTTAGTTTTCTGCATGTGTTTAGCACCATTTGTTGAAGAGGCTGTCTTTCTTCCAGCCAGTATTCTTGGCTCCTTCATCAAAGATTAGGTGGCCATAGGTTTGTGGGTTGCTTTCTGGGTCTTCAGTTCTATTCCACCAGTCCTCTGGCCTGTTCTCGTGCCAGTACCAAGCTATACCATGCCACCAGCCTGAAGAAGGTTTTAATTTGATGGAATCCCATGTGTCCGTTCTTGTGCTTAATTGGGGACCTATTTGAAAAGTAATTGTCTATACCTGTATCTTCAAGAGTTTTCTACATGAGTTTCCTGTAGTCATTTTTAGAATTTCAGAACTATAAGATCTTTTATCTGTTTTGAATTAATCTTTGTACTAGGTGAGATACGAATTTAGTTTCAGACTTTCACGTGTAGATAAGCAGTTAAAAGAGGGTCTTTGGGGTCAGGAGTGTGTCTTAGCTAAGAACAGTGCCCAGGCTCTGAGTTCATCCCCATGACTGCCACCCTCCCCCAACCTCACCTTCACCTCTCCCCTCAAAAAAGAGGCTGTTTGGGCCAGGAGTGTGGCCTTGCCATACACAGAAAAGGCTGTGAATGGTGCTGTGGCTCAAGTAGTATAACTCTATCCTTGAGAAAGCTCAAGGACAGTGCTCCAAGTCCTGGCCAAAAAAAAAAAAAAAAAAACTTTATGCATTGTATTTTTTTTTTTTTTTTTGCTAGTCCTGGGCTTAAGCTCAGGGCCTGAGCACTGGCCTTGGACTTTCTCAAGGCTAGAGCTCTACCACTTGAGCCTCAGCACCATTTTCGGTTGTCTTCTATGTATGTGGTACTGAGGAATCGAACCCTGGTCTTCGTGCATACTAGGCAAGCACTCTACCACTAGGCCAAACTCCCGGCCCCTGCATTGTATTTTTTAACTCCTTTGTGAAGACTTAGTATAACTCTTGTAGAGTTTATTTCTGAGTCTAAGCCTGTGAAAGATGCCAAGGATCTTATTACTATGATGAAAAACTGCAGGTGAGGATGATGTTTTGGGTTCCATCTGGTGATTTAGAAATCAGTGTTTTGCACACAGTGGCAGTGATTTCCATGGCCTTTGTTCTTTTTAATCGGTCCTCTATCAGACTTGGCACTTGTGGTGATAGAGCTGCAGGGAGTGATAAGAGCATCAACAGTAGGAGAAACAAGGTAGCTAATGCTAGTACTTTTCTAGTCCTGGGCTTAACATTTTTTCTTTTTTGCCAGTACTGGCACTTGAACTCAGGCCTGTGAGTTGTCCTTGAGGTTTGTTTGTTTGTTTGTTGTTCAAGACTACCACTTGAACCAAAACTTCAGTTCTGGCTTTTTGCTGATTAATTAGAAATAAGAATCTCATGGACTTTCTCGTGTTAGCTGGCTTTGAACTGCGATCCTCAGGTCTCAGCCTCTTTAGTAGCTAGGATTATAGGCATGAGCCACTGGCACCTGGCCAGCTTAATCTTTTGATTCATTCTAAATTAGTCTAGCTTGATAATCTGGGGACAAACATTTCTTTTTTTTTTCTTTGCCAGTCCTAGGGCTTGAACTTAGAGCCTGAGCACTGTCCTTGGGCTTTCTCAAGAGTAGTGCTCTAGCACTTGAGCCACAGCACCACTTAGGGCTTTTTCTTTGTATGTGGTACCAGGGAATCAAACCCAGGACTTCATGCATACTAGGCAAGCACCCTGCCACTGGGCCATGTTCCCGGCCCAAACATTTCTTTAAATGAAAGTGAAATGAACTTTTATCTTTTTTTCTGAGCTGAGTAGGGTGGTGTTGGGTAAAATATAATGGGTTAATTATTGAATTAATTAATCCCATTCCCCAGGCTTAAGATATATTTTGTATGACCTACTATATTTTGTATGAATCTGCTATGTGTCTCTACTCTTATCTTTCTGCTGCCCCTTACCAGATAGCAAAGCCAGTTGCTTCAAAGGGTACTTTTTTCCCCCTTCTGTCCTTAGGCCTGTCCCCTTCCTGCATAAAGTAGATAACCAATAGCCTTTCTTCTCATGCAGTGTTTCCCTAGGCCCATGTGACTCCATTGCATCTACATACTGAACCAGTCCATCTGTGAATCTAATTTGGCTTTTGTATTCTTTTGTTCATTGATTAATAGGGAGTCACTTCATCCCAAGTCCTAGGTGTGAGCTGAGAGAAAGCAGTTTATGCAACTAGTTAACAGTTCATGCCCAGTATCTCGTTTGCCACTTCCATCCTGTGATAGACTGCTGCTGGGTCCTCTCTGCCACAGCTTAGTATTTGTGTGATCTTAACTCACTAAGACTCAGTACTAACCCAGAAGCTTTTAAAGCTA